>NC_051397.1:40097276-40102276 GCF_015228065.2 Penaeus monodon | reverse complement strand
GCCGTAGGTATCCTCTAAATCACTCTCCTCAAAACCCAAGCTTGTCATTTGTTCTCTGGTAATGGAGCTGCACTCACACCCGGTATCTACCACGAAGCAAACTGGAATTCCTTCCAACTCAATGATCACGTGAGGCAGACAAGATCCCTTTACGCTGATGATGTCTATAGTTTCATCGATTCTGTCTCTTGCTTCCTCGAGGTCTGCTATTTCTTCCGTTTCTTCGACAAGGCCGGTTTCTTTTGTGGTTTCCTCTTCCGTCGGCATCTTTAGATTTTCGACTCCGGTGTCTGGGCAGATGATCATCGTCTCTCTTTGAGTCTCTGTCGCCGGTGCACAAGTTAGGATGTTTAACCTTCCTGGAAAATGAAAATGAATCCTTGAATTTCGACAACGAGGTTGGTTACACACAAGCAGTGTGTGTTTATATATATATATATATATATATATATATATATATATATATATATATATATATATATATATATATCGAATAAGTGAAAGAGAAAGACAGTGACTGATGGACAGAAAGAAAACAGTTACAGAGTGAGAGGCAAATGACAATCATATCGCAAACTGGTTATGTAACTTTTGCAGAAGATTCCTCATCATATACAGCTCAAATATTTCCAGTTCTAGTTAATGTTCAAGTGGAGAGAGTTTACTGAATGCTAGTATAGCCATTGCTTTTGCAGTCCGTCATCACAACATTATGAATGGTTTATTATCTATTAATGAGAGTTTTAACATTAACAAGTAAAACTTTCCTCTACGTAATGATTATTTATAAGCCCTTTTTCACCATCGAAGGCTTAAGATCATTTAAATCGCTTCCTAGGTTTTGTTCTGCTGACCCCCTCCCCCCCCCATACACCCCAGTTTCCATCATCAGTACCATTACTCTCCTCATCACCGCCATCCTCGTTGACATTTTACCACAAATAAAATCATAATTATATTCGTCATAATCGTCATAATCATAATTATATTCGTCATAATCGTTATCGCTGCCGTCGCTAAGGTCGATATTAACAGGTCTTTAATTAGATTTTGGCCATTACAGTAGTGAGTCGGTGGGGCATATGTGACGTTAACAGAATCCCATTTACATAACGTATAAGTCGAGAGGGTTTTAGTCTTCTTTCATAAGTTACATGACTTAATTACACAGAAATTCTATATTAATGATCAATGCTGAATTGCTGTGCAGTAAGCCGTTCATAATATAAATAAGAAAGCCAAAGAACTACATGTGAGGCGTTTTCGATTTACATGAGAAGAAAGGTTTTGACAAAAATGGATTCTCTTATATAGCAGGGGTTCAACTTTATCATATATAAGACGTATGAAATATTACATATATAAATAATACAAAACAAATATGAGTCTTTTTAGCTAGGCTGTGGGTGCAGACCTTGTTTATGTATTGACCTTCCTTCATCACCATCGCCGCATCTCTATTATCATTATCATTATCACCGTTGTCATTATCGTCACGGTACAGTTTTAGTGCATTACTAAGTGATTTTCATGATTGGCAGATTTTTCGGCTTGATTTACTGATGAAATATTTCATCATCCTTTTTTATCAGTGACATTTCCTGTGCAGATTAAAAATGAAAAAGTTATTAGTTTTAGAAAATATACTCGTAAACGGCATTTATTTATGCTTACTATTATTTATTTATTTATTTTATTTATTTTTTTTTTTACTTCCCTAGTAAACAACCGGTTGATTTGTTTTTGCTTAACTTTTTATGCACTTGTCTAGAAATACAAAATATTATTGAGTATTCCTTTCGTAGATATGCAAAGAAAACGCAGATACCTACACAAGTTCATACATGCATCAATAAAAGATAATCAAGTGAAAACGTGTGTGATTACTGTACTGTATGTTACTTCGGGGAGGAATACACAAGGCGCATGTTTTCTCTCGTGTATGCCGGAGCGCCGCAAGGCATGGAGGCAATCGCTCTCTTTGCACATGTTACGTCATAACAGTTTACATGCTTACGCTAGATTTGGCAGATATCAAATGCGTTTTATACATTGTACCTCCTCTCAATAAATATATTGAAAAAAAACATATGAACCTATACACTATATACGGACAGGGGGTAGGGTTACTACACCCCCCCCCCAAAAAAAAAAAAGTACAGAAAATTAATTTCGGATTTTTTTTTTTCTGAACACATTATACAATATGAGAAAGTCTGAATTGAAGCTTTGACATATCATGAACAATAAATGTTGTCATCATGTTCGTTAACATTATCATTATGATTCTTATATTAAGCATTATTATGATAAATACCATTGCTGTCACTGTTATATTATGACCAGGCACCTTTATACTCATACCTGCAAAAGGCTGTATTTAAGTAGTCTTATCTATAGTTGTATTATCTGCTTACTATAATACATATTCAGGTCCTAATCACCCATTCCGAGATAGGCATAGATTTCCACGTGTTCTTTTCTTAAATGCAGAACCGGAAAGGCTTATATTATATGTACTTGAACAACCAATAGCTTATAAAACATAAAGCGATCCATATCAAATATTCATTCCTACAATATGTATAATTCAATCAGGTATGTAAGGAATTAGATCGCAAATGCAAGAAAACGGTGTGTACTGTTAGAAGAGAAAATTATTCTCTTGAAGGAAGGACTAATAAAGACTTGCATTTTACTCCTTCCGTTAAATACACAGCAATCATTAGCACTACTTTATAGAATTACCTCTAAGATTATCGACATTAATATAATTACCAGCTCCACCACTGACATCATTACCGTCATCACTATTATCTTTATTATCAGTGTCATTTCTATTCGTCAGGAGAATTTGGCTACAGATAAACTTTGCACACAACCGTAACTAAATACTGTACAGTTGAGCTAAGCCAGTTTTCTACAGGTTTACTAAACATAAAACCTACAAGAACTTCCCTATCGATTTTAAGATGAAACAACTCAGTCTAATGTGTCCTATTTTACTATAATGGTGACGTGGATACTCTGCATTACATTTAAACACAACAGGAGCTTTTAGTGGCTGAGAAAATGTAATTGGTTAGGATGATAACTGAGGGAGCTGTGGTATCTGTTATGAAAATCCGCCAGGTTACTAGGACGGGATAGTTCCCACCCCTGGCCCTGCGGTTCGGCCATCTTGTAGTAACAATCAAAAGAAAACAAGACTTAAATGGACAAGGGAAGAGTATAATGAGGTAATGTACTGCTTTTGCTATACACTCAAGGAGCCTGCTGCAGAAGTTGTGAGCATATTTCTGTTAGTGTTCCATTTGCCTCAAACTTCAATCACCCTAGGTTGCTGGTAGTGACCCGGTGTTTGATTTCAATTTCCAGATGTAAAGAAAAGAAAAGAATAATAATAATAATAATAATAAAAAGACTGAGACACGTATTACGATTACGATTATGTAAAAAAATGTCCCCGAATTAGAAAGTCAGAAAGAAAATATTTCCTAATCTTCACTGAAAATCCCTCTGCATAATTTGTCGTTTTAAGAAAAAAAAATCTGAATGCCAGTTATATGTGTGCATATACATTTTTATCTTTGTTAATACCGTAATTATTTCATGTAAACAGAAGGTAAAAAAAAATGGCTTGGTAATTATGGGTAAACTGGTATCCAGGCCTTTGAGAATACTTTTTTGAGCAATTAAGTGAAGCAGGTGATTTATGAATTAAAGGAAAATTTCGATCATTCCTACTGTTTGGATTCAGGTAGTTTCTGTAAAATGATGCGAAGGTATTTTTTAAAACAAATGTGAACATTTTTATAACACCATAACAAAAATATGCGTTCATTACATATGAAAATGTAGAAAAGGTATGAATGAGGATGAATATTTTCACAATACAAGAGATGTATTTGAAATACATGTATTTCTGACGAAGATATAATTGAAGCCGGTCAAATACATCTCTTGTATTGTGAAGATATTCATTCTCATTCATACCTTTTCTTTTAAAGATGTTCACATTTGTTCAGATATGCAAATGACGAATTAAAAAAATATATATTCTCAACTGCACTATCTTGCGATGCTATTTTGTTTTTAAGCTTAAGAAATAAAATCGACTGGAGATTAGTTTACCATGTAGTGATTTATAAGTATTATGAGTAACCATCGATCCTTGGTACGATTTTTTTAGCTGCCACCATCTGGTTAATTCGTCCTGGAACGCAACTCAATATCTTCGTAAAGTAAGAGGCGTGTTGAAGGGTGTGAACGAAGTTATTGAAAGTAAGTGTTAGTGTACAGAAGTCACCAAGGTTCGAGGGTCAACACTGCGGTTAGAGTGGTTATGTCCGAGATGGAGTGCGTGTTGACCTGAAGTTAATAGAAGTTACAGATTTGCGGATTTGATTCGCGCCCATCTAAGTCTAGAGAAAAAAAAATCTCACGGCTTACGCTAAGATTCCATCCTCGGGCACACCCTTTTCTTACGTTCACTTAAGTTATTCCTCTTATGTTTCATATTTTCACTCTGCATTTCTTCCTTCCAAAAGTATTGTCAGACAGAAATTCGGGCATTTCGTAATTAAATTCTTTAAGTAGGGTAGCAAAAACATTAAATCCATCTTTACATAAGTTTATTTCATTTAAAACCATCAGAGCTAAATTCAATAATCAGAGTTTAAAACGAACAAAAAAAAAATCCTCCAGTATTAAAACCCAAAGAAGAATACTAAAATGCAAAAAAAAAAAAATAATAATAATAATAATTAATAAATAAATAAAACTAGCTCTAAACACTAAAATATCACGAAACAAAATGTTGAAACTACACAGGGAAACATAAAAATCGAGATAAAAAAAAAAAACGCAAAAGAGAGCACATCACCTCATCAAGATTAAAGAAAAGACCAAGATGCCTGTTAGCTCACACCCTTGCGGCCGCAGACAAGAAACCTATTGCAACTGCCGGACCTCACGGCTCAAAGATACTCTTCCCCCCT
>NC_051397.1:40077276-40079776 GCF_015228065.2 Penaeus monodon | reverse complement strand
ATAGTTCTGTGCATACATAAAAAGTGTATATTCCAATTTCTTCCTCTGTTGCACATAAAAATCTGTTTCAGTAAGCACTGTCTGAATGATGAAAGTTTTTGTGAATAATCCTCGAGAGTAATAGGACTGTTTTGTTGTTTACTCATCATTTATTTGATAGAACTGTACGGAATGCAAAACAAAATCCACTTTCCTATTTTGTTAAAAGACGATGATTAAAATCAAAAGAAACACACAGTAAGACGAATTATTGAATCACAATTTCATGTTTTCAGGTCTTTACTACAAGTAAAATTTATAAGTGTTTATTTTATTTGAGGCACGATATTCATCAGCCTCCTTTTAGTGCATATTCACAGCTTCAGTCTGCTGTTGCTTGTACCTTTGCACGACTAGAAATGTATTGCAGTGGTGCTTAGTGGGTGATTAAAATTCCCGTCTAAGATTTAATGGCTTGTTAACAGAAGAAATGTGGTTCGCGGTTAGATTTTAGCTTAGAAAGATTCTTACCTCTCTACCATAATAGTTTACAAATAAAAAAAAGACATTACATTATTGTGGCGTCACAAAATAACCGGTGCCAATTATAAAATACCGGATCCCTCTTTGTTCTATCTTATCAGTAGTAGAAGCTCTTGGGAACCATATGATACCCCAAGCACAGTGGTACCTCTTAAACCCTTCCTTAGCGTAACTAACAAGGTGCCGAGATTCGACAGGTACTCGCGTTTGAAACTTGGTAACCTCAATTTCGGTTTCTTTCCAGTCTATCCTCACTAGTTTAGTCTCACATACAAGTTTTCTCACCAAACAATTCGCAGGTGTTTGAAAGTTATGAATATCTGTAACTAAAAGCTTTTCCAATGAACAGGCAATGTACTGTATCTCCATTTTCTCTTTTTAAGGTATCTAAACGAATTTGAAATTTTCAAAAAACAGGGGGCGCGTTTTCTGGGCGAACCCAAGCTTGCGTGTATTTGACATTGTTAGAAATATTTGAGAATGTGACAGATTGTTCATATCCTAAAGACAGATTGATTATGTTCGTGAACAATTTTGCTCCCTTTTTCGTCCTAGGATGCCGGTCTTTAATAATAATAATAATAATAATAAAAAGATAAATAAATAAGACAAAGGGAAGAAGAAAAAAAATTTGGCATATGTATAATTCATTTTCTATAATGTTATCAACATACAGTCTGGATTAAGTATAATTTTATTTAGTATTGATTTATGTACATATAATCCGACTGAAAAGGGAAAAAAGAAAAAGACAGTGTAAATGTAATTTTGTACATACAACTGGGTATCGATGCAGTTTTTCATGTTAAATTTAAAAAAAAAAAAAAAAAAAAAAAAAAAAAAAAAAAAAAAAAAAAAAAAAAAAAAAAAACAGAGGTAGATGTTTAACATTTATTTGCATAAAGTCTGGCTGTGATATAATAACCTGAATCTCTCTCCTGTAACAGAATCAACGTATATCTAGGTCAGTTAAATGCCGAGACAGGGAATCCGGCTATTGTCTACGATTTGGTGAAACAACGTTAATCATAAGATATATAAAAAAAAAACTATTATCTTTTTTCTAAGCATTTTGCCGTTACAATTAATGTTGTGGTTTCTATCACCTATATTAAAAATATTAAAAATATATTTATTAATGATGTATAAATGAAGGAGATAGAAATTTGCGTTTTACAATCATCAACATCCATGTTAGTAAGTTAAATAAGTTACAACAAAATATCTTATGAGCAACCAGGATAAAATACATGTGACAGAGAGAAGAAAAAAGAATCATCTAAATAACACATCCGGAGAATGCTCTAACAATAGTAAAAAGCTCCTGCGCTTAGCGTGAAGGGGAGAAGGTGAACTAAGTGATTACATATGATCGGCCCAGGGAGACACATGGCCGTCAGGGGGAGCGCCCCGATTTCCTTTTGGGGTTGGAAATTGGGTTTCCCTAGCATGTCCCTCATACCTGGTCGGAACCTCCCTTCGGAACCGGCCTTGAGGATCATAATCCTTTGGAGGTTCTCGGGGTGTCTGCTCATACATCGGTTGATACTGTAGAGAGAAAAATAAAAGAGAATTAGACTGAGCATATCGACGCTCCGTTCACAATCGCCGTAAAAATGCCTCATATTTATCCACAAGAGAGCGAAGAAAAGAGCAAAGGCTATCAGAAACCGAACAGCACTCACCATGTGCGTGAGTGACCCGGCCACACCTGCTACCACCACGGTCCACACGAAGGAGAAGCTGCAACCAAAGAGTGTGACGTAGACGAACCAACCATCCCAGTTAACCCCGTACATGGCATACCACACCACACTATTCACCCACGCTGCAAACCCGATCAACAGGAAGGCCACCAAGCGGGCTGTGTTTCTCCGCACCGACTGGATTACTTCAGGTGTCATCTGACGGCTTCCCTAGAAAAAAAGGCCGCTTCGTTTATAGGATAAGAAATGATGATGATAGTTCTGGTGACAGT
>NC_051397.1:40064776-40072276 GCF_015228065.2 Penaeus monodon | reverse complement strand
CCCCTCCTTTACATTTCCCCTCCCTCTCTATTTTCAGTGTATCTCCTCGGGTCACTTGCGTTAATATTCTAGTGTCGTGATATTTGTTTCAATGTTATTTTCAATTAAACAAATTATTTAATATACGTACGTTATATTTTGTAAGTGCGATTTCCAATTGACTTCACACTTGCCTTTCGCGATCGAATTATGACCGCGTGTGACCTGTCTAATGACTCTTTCTGACCGTGTGAACCCCGAAGTCAATTATCCGATTCGTTATCTTGGTGTTATAATAATCGGATGAACCTCACTTCGACCTCACTCAGGTAAATTCGGTCACTCTGTTTGCCATCTGCCCACGTTTAGAAATATTGTTTCTATTTTTATTTCAATTATATCTCGTCGTTAGAGATTACTTAAATTATATCAGCTACTACGATTTCATATTGTTCGTGATTTTCGATATCATTATTCATCAATTCATGTGAATTTGCCTCGCCGTCCTAACGATTTTCTTCCATTCCTCTCACGACAATCGTTAGGATGCTGACTGATTTTCATATGCCATTAATTATTCTGTATCGCGAACGTCATTTCATTGTTATTACGTGGTCCTTGGTGACGATCCCAACGACGGGTTTCTGGACATGTAATTAGTGTTTAAGTTGAATGTTGTCCTTTTACGTGCTCAGAAGCACATTTATCGCCCAGCTGCGATCCGGCGCCCGTGCGCGCCCAAAGTTTTTACGACTCTACGTGGGCATAGCGCTGGCATTTCCCAACGGGATAAGATGCCCAATTTGCGTATTATTTTTGCTACGTATGAGCCCGTCCCGGCAGTACCCTCTTCAACCTGAAAATATGGTGGGGTACTGGCCGCTTTTCCTCCGGGAATTTTTAGGCTTCAGTTAATATAACTTGTCACCATTTCATACATTTCACATACTATTGCAGAATCATTTCTCTGATTTCGAACAGTAGTTGATAGAAGGTTGCAATCGCCGTAGAGTAATAATTATATTACCATATTTATGAATGTTCTTTTCAAGCAGTTAGATCGGTATTTATTTTCCCTTGACCTCTAAGGGGTTTTTTTCCAGTTCGTTTACATACCCCGTCCCCATCCTCGCCTCGCCCTTTACTTATCAGTTCCACCACGCACGCCATTATATTTCTTATTACTCTCACTCACTTTATCTATCTGCTATGATTCTATACCTATTCTACCACTATTATATTTTCTACTCGTGTGCTATACTCTGACATTCACTTTATAACTCTAACTTATTTACTCACTTATCTCGTCTATTCACCCATCACTTCAGTTATGCAACTTCGTACATCGTATCTGTACAAATCACGTTAATTGCACAAGAATTACATGCGTATAATCTTGCGCCAATCTTGTATTCCTGCCTTGCATTACGTTTTATCGTGCCGTATGTTGTTATTAAGCGTATATGATGTAATGAGTCACTCCCAAGCGAACATGAGGACTACATTTACCTATTTTCATTATTGCTTTGCTTCGAAATGATGAAGGTGTCGGTGATAGACATATTCTAATCGATACTAATTTCTTATAAGTCAGATATACATTGTATGTATTATTGCACAGCACACTGTTAACCTTCGCATTGTTGCATTTTTTCTTTTCTCTAAGGAAGTCTGTCGTTCAAGATAGTCCTTGCGGACGTTACAACTTTTCCTTCCTTATAGCCATGCACAATGCTTATTTCTAGTAGTTTTTCACCTCTATCTATCCTGAGACAATTGCAACTCAAGCAAGTCCCTGCAGACTATTGCAATTGTCTCCCTAAGCATATTCCTCTCTTGACAGTGAAATTATATAAAAAAAAGTGATTATAAAAATTGAAAATTCAATATAAAAAAAATTAATACTATTTTCTTGCAATACATCTGATTATATCTTACATACGGCCCTTGTCACACAACCCCCCCCACCTCCCATTTCGCCCTCCTGTCTCTCTGCCTGTCTCTGCCCTTGGTGTACTTGTTTCAGAAAATGGCGGATCAGCTGCGCGAGAAGTCCGGGACGCAGCCTGCCAGGACCCACACCTAACACGGCCGACGACATTTGCTGCTCTCGTCGAGGACGACGGGTGGGTGCGTGAGCCGAGCGATCTCAGATTGGTCATTGGTCAAATGTCGTCAATGTCACGCCCTCCTACTAACAGGGGTGACCAATAGGGCGGCGTGCCCATGGCATCGCCGCCGTACTGACCTAAGCCACGCCCGCTGCACTCATGACCCCATAGCTGACCTGGAACCGTAAACACACTCTACCTCAAGTCGCGGCCCCGCTCGCCTGCGGCCTCCCGGGGGCTACCCCGGTCTCTCCTGTACAAGCCGGCCAATTCAACCTCGGTTCACGCTACATTACCAAGAATCTCCCATCAATAAATATACGCAACAGACCGTGCGTTTTACAAGTCCCTCACAGAGAGAGAGAGAAAGAAAGAAAGAAAGAGAGAGAGAGAGAGAGAGAGAGAGAGAGAGAGAGAGAGAGAGAGAGAGAGAGAGAGAGAGAGAGAGAGAGAGAGAGAGAGAGAGAGGGAGAAGGGCAGAGAGAGAGAGAGAGACAGAGACAGAGACACAGTGAGACAGAGACAGGGAGAGAGAGTAAGCACTAAGAAGTTGTACAAAACTCCCAAGGCTCAAAATCAAGCATGAAATTAATTTTCTATACTGGCATATAAAGAACATTTAACGAAATGCTTTTACGCCTAACAGTTATGCCTTATACCGTTATAGGTCATGATATTACATTAAATGTTATTTAACATCAACACCTTCAATCAGCTTTGATAAAGTAACATGATGTTTATAAAATTTGTATTCTTTAGGAGACACACTAATCTAGTGAATCAAAATAAACTTATTGTTATGACAGCTCACCCCTTTGAATATTTTAACCAATTAAAATAATGCTCATACAACCTGTTCTCTCTTGCTGATCTCAACACCAGAACATTAGTGTTTTACAAAAAGGAAAGAAAAGAAAAAATCTTATATCAACTAAAACAGCATAATCAATGAAAAATACTTTAATATTACATCCCCACTATTAGCACCACCACCCCAAAAAAGGAATTATATATTTACTTACTGATGTAATTTAGAGTATAGAGGGAATGTAGTATGAGTGTAGAATGTAGTATGTAGTATAATATATCATACTACATACTACATATAAAATATATTTACATACCTGCTGTAGTATAACTCTAATCAGGCAGCAGATAGTATGCTCTCCTGGGAACTACAACAACACTAAAGAATAGGCAGTGTGCTCCTATTACTCATGGATCTTATCTTATCTTGTTTTCATACTCTGGCGTTCGCCTGCTGGTATAATCATCCTAATTACAGCGATGGCAGAATCTAGTATTATTAAGGTATTTCATTGTATAAATTCGCGGTATCAAAGGTGTTTGTTTAATCATTTTTACTACTGTTGTTAATATTATGATTCTGAATGCATCACGTATATTATTGTATTTGCTGTTTATTTACATAACGGTTTGTTGTCAGGATTAAGAGGAAAAAGTTACTAACGGATCGTGACGAAAATCTACCGCAGGTTGTCTGTGGTCAGGCACTGGTTGAATGTGTTCTAGTGGTGTGATGAGAAGAAAATCGATTTGGATCAATGAAGGACTAAAATTTGGTCGTACTTTCAAGTCAGGATTTTACAAGTCAAACAAAGACACAGCCCTTGTCCCAGAGCCACTTTCAACCGTCCAGCTTCCTATTTTTCAGTCCACTACAAATACTCATCACCAGACTATAATGCATCTAGACTGGCTTCAGAATTTTAATGATATTATAATAGCGTGGTAACATTTAACAGAAGGTCTAAGAACCTATAATTTATAACATAGCTACTTAGGAGTGAATAGGTTCCGGCCAAAGAACACTGTAGGTTCTTTTACTCCCTCTATCCACACGGTATGTCTCTCAGTAAAGTGGCAGTTGATATCATTGGGAGTAATGAATTTTCCAATGAAGTGCGGTGCTGTTCGTGAACTTTGTACTATGAAATCACAATCACTGCTATTATGGGCTGTATGGCGTTGGTTACGCCCATCTAAAGTGAATATAGGTTTCCATCAAGTTTTCCAGCCATATAAACTGTTTTCCTTTGACCTCAGAGGTACCACGAAACAAGTGTCACAGGACATTTGACCCTAAAGTTATAGTATATAAAGGCGATTGTTGGTAGCTTTATGCTACCAACTAAAAGGCTGCCTCCCTGCATATCACAGTACTCCAGCCAAAGAAGTTCTTTCTGCCATCATGGACCTTAATGAAGTCATGCGCTTTCGTAGTACAAACTGTACAACGATGAAATGCTGAGATTAGGAAAACTCTACACATCCTACATTAAGGAAAATGAGAACCAAATCGTCAAGTATCAAGCAATTAATTGAAATGCGATGGTGATTTTAGAGATGAACTAAACAATTCCATTGATGAAGAGATAAGATTTACTGACATAGTTGTGATATGTACGATTCCCTGCGATTATATTAAATAGGTAGCCACCGTGACTTCAAACCCAGGACACAGTTATATGTATAAATGTATATTTATATGTGTATATATTACTCTAACGAATAAGTATCTGAACTAATGATTGTCAAGTAGGCTTAGTTATTAGTTATGTTATTTCTCGTTATACACATGTCTTTTCCATCAATATACTTCGTATATGGACTAAAAGTGTTTCAGTGAAACTCCCTAAACATTACAAGAGATAGTTCAGACCCCGAAAAGAGATACATATACAACTTTAAAAAATATATATTCATTTAGTAAGAACGACACCGACAGTGGCAATTTTCTTTCAAAATAATAATATCACTAATCCAGAATATGAGTATCATCTGCCTCAAGAATTTAAGGAAATTTTGCATGCTCACCATCACTAGACTTTACGGGAGCATATGAGGTCCTCTTCAATAATACCAAGTTAAATATTCCTAGCTTTCGAGAAACCAAATTATTTGATGAGACTGTACAACTTTCTGCTGTACCAAATTATTGCCTATACATTAGTAATTTATCTCGGGACAAGAGAGGATTGGCCTTGGACATCCATTATGACTACCTCGCCCATTTACACAGGGACCTCACATTTCTAATAAAACCGTATGGAAACCCTCTATTGAAATCCATTAAATGGGCAGTGAGGACTACTGCTAGTCTGCGTTTCCGAGATCATACAGACAGTTTTAACTGCATGACATTATAGTTTTTTTTCACCACAATGTTTGTTTACAAATCAATTTAGGATTATTTGGACTACGTAAGCTGATATCTTGACAATCTCAAGCTCACGGAAAGTACAGAAGCGCGTGTGTATTCAATAAGCTTCCTGTTGAAATTGGGGGAAAACAAACAATATGCTTTTAAATCTACCTTGCAACATCTCAACTTCCTTCATTATTTAGTCTTTTGAAACGGTTTCACTTATAAACATGTGAAAGGTTTGTTATATCAAAGGGAGAATTGTTAAGCTCTTTATGGCGTTTGTAAATTGTCCAAGTGGCTGAGCTTCAATACTTAAAATCGTGTGAAAAGGAATTGCAACTCTCTTAAACCAAGGGACATAAGCATATATTTTAAAAGATAATAAAATGAAATGGAGAGAGAGAGAGAGAGAGAGAGAGAGAGAGAGAGAGAGAGAGAGAGAGAAAAAAGAGAGAGAGAAGAGAGAGAGAGAGAGAGAGAGACAGAGACAGAGAGAAAGAGAGAAAGAGAGAGTGAGAAAATTTCTGAACATGAGACTGGTCCCGGAGTTAGATGAGGAATACCTGACTAAATTCTACTGCGATATTAAATAAATTCAGAGCAAATGCAGGCACCTCAAGGAAGATTTTAGAAGCAGAATACGAAAAGCGCTGCCTACTTAGTATCATGATCCACAGAATACAGGAACAAAATACAACACTGAAGTTTATCTATCTACTTTCCACGCAAGGAGAAAGGCAAATCCCCATCTGCTATATGGATCCTTATTAAAAAAAAAAAAAGGACACAACATTACATTTCATAAATTTCATTGTTGATATGCCAAGATCTGCAGTCTCCTTTTTAAACCAGTAGTTTTCGAAGAAATGTCAATACTTTTGAATTTACTATTGCCCAGACAGAAAAGGAAAGATTGTGTTCTAACAATTTCTGTCATCAGAGAAGTTAAACTAAATTGCGAAGATGGGAGTAGATATGCTACTTATGAAAACACAAGAAATTTGTTTAGTTTATGATATGAATGACACGTCTTATGGAAATATTATTATTAATATGCTTAGGCTGACATGGTTAACCTAATTTACATCAACACTGCGCTTTACAGTTACATAATCATTAGATAAAGCATATTATAAGAAATGTCAGACTTAAATAAGGTATATTGTAAGAAATGCAAGATTTATATTTGGTATGTTGATAAATAATTCGTCTTCAGCTTATTTACTTTCATCGGTTCAGATAATCTGTAAGGTGATGTATCACAGAATTCATATTCTCTCTCTCTCTCTCTCTCTCTCTCTCTCTCTCTCTCTCTCTCTCTCTCTCTTCTCTCTCTCTCTCTCTCTCTCTCTCTCTCTCTCTCTCTCTCTGTCTCTCTCTCCCTCCCTCTCCTCTCTCTCTCTCTCTCTCTCTCTCTCTCTCTCTCTCTCTCTCTCTCTCTCTCTCTCTCTCTCTCTCTCTCTCTCTCTCTCTCTCTCTCTCTCAATCAGTCAATCAATCAACATAAGTATACATCTATCTATATATTGCCTTTTTAACTTACTCATTTTGCTCAGTGTTTCTGGAGCAATGTATTTTTTCCCTTTTTTGTTCAGTAATCTGATTTGGTATTTCGTACATTTGCATTCAGTATTAGTGATAACATCAAGTCTCAACAGAACTAATATTGATACAAGATGCATGCACATATTCAGTAAATGTGACGAGAATAAAACTTTCACTGACAGTGTAAGAAGGTGTTAAGCCGTCTCAGTGTAGTGGACGGGCGCTGCCTGCTGGACCCCGTAGATCCAGCGAAGCACCAGCAACTTGCCGCAGGTACCAGTCGCCCCAGGATGCTGTGCATGGGCGACGCCTGGCGGACGCCTGCAGATCCAGTCAACTCCAGGAGCCCCGAGATGCCGCCCCTGCCCCGACGCCCGTAGATCCAGATGAAGATTACGAGGACGAGGACGAGCAAACCGCCGAGAGGGACCTGGACGAGATCTGTAAGGACGTGTGGACGAGGACGCCGGCGAGTTAGGCCTGGGCGAGGACTACGAGGACGTCTAGACGAATCCGACGTCAAGGAGGACCTGTGCGAGACTTTCGAGGACGTGTGGACATCGAGGACGGACAGATTATACCGAGGACCAGGAGGATGAGGACGACAGGGACGAGAAGCCACGAAGATGCACCAGGACAACGCACGAGAACGAGACGACCAGCCAAGTTAGGTCACCCTTGAAGGCGCCTCGAGGG
>NC_051397.1:40057276-40059776 GCF_015228065.2 Penaeus monodon | reverse complement strand
AAATAGCGACTTGTACGACACATGCATAACAGGACTGATATAGTTAATGATAAGTTATATCTAGAGATTAAATTCATAGCAGCTGCTTCTACAGCAAATAAATCTTTGGTTGACGGAGCGCATGGAAACGATTAAACGCAAATTTAACTAGTACGCACAGGATACAACGAAATAATATGTAAATCTGAAAGAGTTGGGCTGCGTAACAAAGGGAGAAGTAAGAGCTGTTAGCAAGGAAATTACACGTATAAGGAGAATTATCAAAGGGTTTTCAAAAGGAGAGACAAAGATAATGAAAGTAAGGGCCGAGGGATTACCAAAGGGTTCTTAAAAAAAGGAAAAAACAAAGATAATGAAAATAAGGAAGTCATACAAAATAATAGTAATCATTAGCATGGGTCTTCATCTTCCTTGTGCTAAGAGGCGGCTGCAGAGAGGTCGGTATGCCCAGCGGGAGCGGAGAGAAGAGCATCTGGAAAACCTGCTCTTAATTTGAAGTTATACTGCGTGTGCTTGGATATGAAACCCAGAAAGTCTTGCATCCTGCAGCCGTAGCTTGCAAGGGGGAAGCCAGAGTAGAGCATCCGGGTCTTCTGATAGATCTGAAAGAGAGTGGGTTTCGGATAAGAAATCCATAGATAGTAAATAAATAGATGCATGAGAGATAAGATGAATAAATGAATGAGTCCTTCCAGTACCATAAATCATACGTTCTCAAACAACAACTCACCTGCTACCAGTACCATAGGCCTCAGAAAGTCACACTCACCAAGACCATGCCGATTTTGAGGTGACCCGCGTTGAGAAGGCTTTGTGTTGGGGAAACCTTCTTGTCTCTCCGCCTGCCCCTGGGTCTGGCAAGGTCGTACTTGATGAAGGAGAGGGACGGTTCACTAGGGCTCTGTAGGCATGGCCGAAGACCTGCCACGTTCTGGGTGGCGTAGACGGCCTGCACTAAGGACTCGCCGCCAACCACAACGGAACCAAGACTGAAAAAAAAAGGAATTTTTGAACATGAGCTTCTTCACTTGCCCCTCTTTTTTATTCTCTCTCTCTCTCTCTCTCTCTCTCTCTCTCTCTCTCTCTCTCTCTCTCTCTCTCTCTCTCTCTCTCTCTCTCTCTCTCTCTCTCTCTCTCTCTCATTATTATCATTATTATAATCATTACTATATTATTATCATCATCATCGATATGATTATCATTATAATTACTAATATCATCATTAATATCATCATCATTACTACTCCAGTGACAGCATGACATAACAGCAAAATGAGTCATCTTAATAAAGGACAACAAAACAGACGTAGAAACCGACAGCAGCTGATCATGACACCACATGACATGCTGGCAAAACGAACCCGATAAGGCAAGATTCAACAACCTGTCAGCGTTGGTATTTGTGACAACCAGGACTATGAATCGGTGCGCCGGCGTGAGGGCCAAAAGAGATGCCAGTTCCCTCTCGCTTATGGTTGGCACTTCGGTGGAAGAGCAGAGGCACCGGCGCCAGTAGGGGCGTGACACTAGACGGCTCCTGATGGTCGCTAGGGATGGCAGGGCGCGCCCGCCCCCACGCACGCCTCTGAGGGTAAGGGGAATGATAATAATGGGGTTGTTTAGCTTGATAATGAAAGGTATTTGAAAGCAATGGTATTTTTTTTTTCTTTCTTTTTTTGGGATAACTAAGCGACGGCAGCAAGAGAATCTGCAGCTTGAGTGAGATAACGCACTCATCCAAAACCTAGAAACGAATAACTTCGTGTGTGTGTGTGTGTGTGTGTGTGTGTGTGTGTGTGTGTGTGTGTGTGTGTGTGTGTGTGTTTTGTGTGTTTTTGTGTGTGTGTGTGTGTGTGTTGTGTTGTGTGTGTGTGTGTGTGTGTGATGATGAAGGATGAGAGAGGAGGAGAGAGAGAGAATGGAGAGAGAGAGAATGGAGAGAGAGGAGAGAGAGAGAGAGAGAGAGAGAGAGAGAGAGAGAGAGAGAGAGAGAGAGAGAGAGAGAGAGAGAGAGAGAGAGAGAGAGAAGAAAGACAGAAAGATAGAGAAACGAATCAAATACAAAGCTCCAAAATCAAACAATTATCAATCACTGACCCACAAACAACTCAACGACACAACAAACACACGAAACCACTTACCTTGCAGGAGCACGTAACTGTCCACTTAACTGGCGAAGGACCGATGGACAGGCCACAACGCTCTCGACGTGGGATTCGTCACCTTTGGCCACAGCCTCACCCGAATCCATCCTGTGCGATTGGGATTAGGGGATTAGGGGCGTCTTCTGTACGCACCATAAAAGTTAATCCAGTATTAAAGTTTAAGCCAGATCTCTAATGCGTATGCGCAGTGGCAGCGTTCAGGATTAATTTTTAATTCACCTCCACGCCAGTCTTTAATCCTGCACGTGTGCGGAGAGGACAAGTTAATCCCCCCAATCACGTGTTGATACGTCATGACAACGTCATCATCTCCATAGAAAAGATGAAGTTGAGTT
>NC_051397.1:40029776-40032276 GCF_015228065.2 Penaeus monodon | reverse complement strand
TCTCTCTCTCTCTCTCTCTCTCTCTCTCTCTCTCTCTCTCTCTCTCTCTCTCTCTCTCTCTCTCTCTCTCTCTCTCTCTCTCTCTCTCTCTCTCTCTGCTTTTGTTTACCTGTGATGACCCACCTTTTTCCTTTTTTTTCTCCCTCTTTTTTTAATTTTTGTTTGTTTGTTTATTTATTTCATTAATTAATTTCGTGCAATCATGGAACAAGAATGTAGAGACAAAAGGCGCTTTGATTCTTTTGAGGTTTCAGTCAGTGTCCAAGTTTCTTTTTTTTCTTCTTTTTTTCTCTCTCTCTTTAACTTATTTGTTGACTTTTTATTAATATTGTTATCGTAAGATTTTTTTTTTTTTGCGTGAAATCATGCTCAACCGATGACGTCTACGAGACATGAATATATTAACACTGCCAATAGACACTCCCACAGATGAAAATTATAAAGACAAACAACAGCAACAACAACTACATAACAAAACGATAACACAGGCGCATCCACAACTCTCAAGCGTGTAAACAACTAACAACATATCAACAGATCAAAAAATCCTTACCAACATAATGGGGAGATTCTGACAAAGCAAATATCTCTAACGATACAGTGCCGTAGTCGTGGTGAAGGTGGTGGTGCGGGGGTCAAGGAGGGGGGAGGGATGGTCGTGACGGGGTCGTGGCCGAGGCGGTGAGGGGGGGAGGTGGTGGCGGTGGTGGTGGTCGTGGACGCCGACGCGCTGCAGGTGTGGTCGTGGCGGTGCTCCTACGGCTACTGGTCAGGTGTCGGTGCCGCCTCTCTCGGGGTCAACGCGGGGCGCCGCAAACGTTCGTCTCGTTGACTTTCGTCCAGTTCCCCGGCGAAGGATAGATTTCGTTCCGTTTCGTCCTCTTGGGCTTCCCGTCCGTGAGATCCCAGTCCCGATAGGTCGCAAGAAGGGTTAGAGGGGAAAACTAGAGAAAAGGAAGGGGAGTGAAGTCAAGACGATCGAAGGGCTGGCTAAGGTCACGTGCCAAGGCCTCCATAACTTAGAGTGAAACGTATTGTCAGTGAGTTCAAACACCTAACAACAGTGGCGTCACATATGCGACGGAGTGAATGCACGACACATGCAATGCACTAATAAGCATTCACCTACACATTCAAATGATCATGTGTGCTTGACAGATGGTACATAATCAGCCAACCGTCTTTTGGAATACAGTGTTAATTTGATTATGACGTCAGAGAGACCAGTAAAGAATATAAATCGAAGCAAAAAAAACATAGTAAAAAAGTAAAAGAAAAAAAAACAGAAGTACATGATAAAAGAAACGAGGTTAGAAAGAGGAAGAAAACTAAATTGATAATGATGTTAAAATATGGACCAAGGGTTGAGAGACGGCGTCAGTCAATAACAGGAAGTAATTCGGACAAAAATGCATCATTAATAACACCTAAGGCTTTTAGGGCCGACAGGGTACATACAATCAGTGAGATTTGGATCTGCTGAAGAACAGAGCGGCGTTTACTGATCCTGCAAGATAAAGTTGTGGTTTGCTCTCGCCATCACCTCGGCTGACTGGCCTCGACCTGGCTCCTAACGGCGTCGGGATATTAGAGATACGATCGTAGTACGGTATACAAAGCTTCCTGGGAAAGAGGTGGACTTCTGAAACACGGAAGAAAAGAAGAAAAAGAAGAAGTAGTAGAAGAAGAAGAAGAAGAAGAAAGAAAAAGAAAAAGAAAATGTATTTTGTCCAAAAGCGAATTTTACTGCACCTTAAAAAAAAAAAAAAAGATACGGATTTAGCCTAAAGAACAAAAAACAATAATTTGCAGGGGAAAAATGAGAACTATCTGAAGAAAATTATGGTTATTACCCAAAAACAAAACTATGAATAGAGAGATGAAAGATAATATATATAAGAATGATAAAAATGCAAGAGGGAGCAGGACTAACGGTCATAGAAATAAGATCAACATCGTGGCAACAAAGTAAGATTTGTGATAAAATTACAAAGAGAAGGAGATTTTAAGTGTTGATGTCTATTATTGCTATTTACAGTCTGTTTATTTTTATTGAAGATCAATCTATCTATTTTTTTCATTATATATTGATTATGTTTCATTTTTCATAATTTCAGTCTGTTGTTTTTATATATCCGCAGTCACGTTGTTCACAGAGAGGCCTTGAACACTCCGCAAAAAAAAGAAAAGAAAAGAAAAAAAGTAGGTTAAAACAAAATGCGAATAATTATCAGTAATCCAAACCATTAGAATAACCTTGAAAGACAGAACTGGAAAAAATTATCAGAATCACTAAATAACGTAGCGTGACACCTGTTTTTAATTACTTTTATGCTAGATTCTAGATTCCTAAAGTTAGATGATGTTTGTAACTTCACAAACATAACCCTTCGTATTTGAGTGTCCTGTCTAAATCTAACTGCATGGAGGCCAAGCCTTTCGAAGTTATACGAAAAGGAGACGAAAAGAATAAAATACGAGAACTAAAGAGTTATTTTAA
>NC_051397.1:40022276-40024776 GCF_015228065.2 Penaeus monodon | reverse complement strand
ATGTTATCACAACGCATCGTATCGTATTGATATGCTCATTATTCCAGGGATCAATATCGCACTGATGCGTATTATTATTACAATGACCGGATGAGAACTGTGAGAGGGAATTCTACATCACAATTCCTGCGATTCCCATGCCTTCTGTTGAGTGTTATTGAGGTTTAGCGAGGTTCGACTAATTATTGACATGGTGAAGGGAAATGGATCTTTTATTGTGGCGGTATAGAATTAAATAAACTGATTAAAAAAAAAGACTTGGATTGACATGATTTACCACATACTCTACCTTTCGCTCCAGATCTCTTGTTCTGAGCAATATTTGCAAGACTCACGGCATAGAATATTGCGAGAGCGGACACAGTTCATTCATGCTATAAATAAACCACATTGTCATGGGCAGTATAATATCTTTCTCTAAGTTACTCAGATGGACGTTGCAATAATCATACGAAACAAACCTGCAATTTATCACAGATACACTGGTAAGGATGGAAAAGATCGAGAATAGGGCTTCGTTGAGAGCCGCTTGTTTGCGTGGTAGTTAACTTGTTTTCTAAATCAGCAGACTGGTGGCGTTGTAGGTGTAAAGATATATATACTTAATACCATATAACGCTAGACTTATATGTTAGAAAGAATTATGAAATCGGCAACTCAGTGTTACAAGGCATAGTTTATTTGGAGAATTGCGAATTTCACATAGAATACGAGATTGTAATACCTAAGATATTACTTATGAAAGTTGAATATACATGCTACACCAAGAACTTTAAAACTTGGAAATATTGCCAGATATGTAAATGGCTATCGATCCGTCTGCCGTCTGCGTTTCGACTCCGATCATGAGCTGTCTTTAATAAACTGTCTTGGCCGGGGAAGCACCCAGGATTTTTTTTTTTCGGGAAAGGAGGTCATAAAAATGGTAAGTACTGAGTAAAGGGAAAATTTAATTCACAGTTACTTCTGTTCTTTTGAAATACATGGAATGCTTTATTTACATACAGAAAACCTCACGTATGACTAAATAAAAACAATTTTGCTATGATGTTTATCACACAGTACTTCATATCTCTACAGAGAGGAAGTTCTTATGCTCTTCTACACCCGGGGCCGACCTCCTTGCAGCCTAGGAGGTGGTAGTTCAGTTATTATTATTGACATTATTATTATTATTATTATTATTATTATTATTATTATTATTATTATTATTATTCCTTTGTTATCATTATCATTATTTCTATCAGTATGATTTCTTTGTTATCATTATCATTATTTCTGTCAACATTATCGTCGTCATTAATATCATTATTATCATTTGAATCTGCAAATGAATGCGTTGATTGACAGCATGTTTTAACGCGACGAATTTATGGCGTAAAACACAAACATAATTGTAAAAAAAAAAAAATGTTGCCTAATATCATCTATCAAATACGTAATCGAAAGTCCAATATACGAAGTGACAGTGAGATTGCAAATTCATACATATAATACGTGAGCCAATGGGCGAGACCTCACACCTATATCCTTCATCACAGACCCTTTCCCTTCCTACCATGGAACCCGTCGTGCAGCTGGAACGAGGAGTAAGAGAGGGAGGAAGTTCAGTGGGTCGTGACAGTACCTGCTATACAGTCGTGTTTACACACATCGTTGAGTAACTGTTGCATGTCCCCTTGTTTCCGCCATGCAATGGCTTAGTTATCCAGGTGGTTCTCAGAATGTAACTGAAGTGTTTTCCTCTTACTACCTAGTTGTTGTTGTGTTATATTGCTTGTTGTATTGCTCTGATTACAAGCTTTCGGTTGTAATCTTTACTGTAGAGTTTGGCATGTATTGTTTTCCAGTATATTGATAAAGCTGGTAACCAAGCCATACTGTCGCTGGGTTCGTCTCCTTTATTGTCAGTTGGTCATTCGAAGGACTATTGTCTACATACTCTTTTTACAACTTTTCAAAACAGGAGAAAACAGTACTCCTATTATTCTTAAATCTATCAGTAGAATAGTATGATGACCTTTATTGCTTATAAAAATCCACCGTACTTGTGGTCATATATTTCTAACATAGGAACGTGAGGACAAAATGGTCTGATATAATTACATAAATTAAGAGACCATAAACCATGAGGTTTCGAGTCAAACATTACCAGTATAATCTATCCTTGGCTTGGAATCAATTAATCAAATTTTGGCGGCGATTCGGGTCAAAGAATTCTTTACTATTGCATTGCAATAAATCTTTGCCGACTAGATATTAAATTTCCTTTAGAATGCTGTGGTACACATGTAATCCATGAAGGGCGTAAGACCAAAAATCGCAATTCAAAACATTATTCACATCCTTTTTAGAATAATTCCATGCCTGGAGAACGCACTGAGTCTTAGTAAATTATCAAGTAAACACCTTTCAACATAATCTGAGCACAACTAGCCTAATCTCGAATTCTGGGTCCTGCAGAGTCGTTGGTTTTATACGTTAGATTCACCAATATGCC
>NC_051397.1:39979776-40012276 GCF_015228065.2 Penaeus monodon | reverse complement strand
TTTATCAAGAAATTTGTGTCGATCGGCAAAAGAAGCAAATTATCTTTATTTCTCATTAATGGTGAGAAGTGTCGAGCATAAAAAAATCAATCAATCAATAGCGATAAAATTAATCAACAACGGTGCATTGATGACACTAAATATTACTGATGGCTGGCGATGAATCATTGATATATTAACTATTAACGGACTGATGGTTCGTGACTGATTTGTGAAGATGATTAATAATAACTGATAACAAAGACTGAGGACTGACGATTAAAAACGAGTGATTGATTGACTTATGACTCGTGATAGATCTTTGATACAGATAACGATACTGATCTTGGTAATATTGATAATATAAATGAAGAATTTGATGATTTGATAATAATATTTCTACTAGTTAAACTATAACAATGGTAATTGAATGTAATCACCTGTCTCCCGTCAGACCTTTTTAAACAGCTTTTAAATTGTGTTAATATGGCTCTCTCTGTCCCTCTCCTCTCTTTTCTGTCTGTCTCTTTCTCTCTCTCTAAAAATAGAATGGTAATTTTCCATAGATTTCCATATAAATTATTCATCATTTACTCTCATACCTAAAAATCTTAATAAACCTACTGACAGATGCATTCAAAAAGCCTTTTTATTTTCTTTTTGGGGGGGCATGTGTGTGGTGATTGTTATAGTTCCACAAAATGACATGGCGGGAGACTTGACACCTCTTTACTAATGAGCTGATGTGTTTCAAGTATGCACCAAGTTGAAAAAAAGGAACAGCATTTGAAAAGATACACAAAAAAGGCAGGAGTCATGGTGTCAAAAAAAAAAAGTAGTATATAAAAGAAACAAAATCAAAATTATCAAGGACACTTTTATTCTGATGTTTTCATTTCATGGAGAATAAGATACAACATGATTTTATTTGAAAATCACAGAAGGATAGGTTTTGGAGGTGAAAAAATGATATGTTGCACATGAAAATGCACTAACACAAAACTTTGAATGTTCAACATTTATGAAATGCACCCAGTACCTACCATGCCAATACTCTCACCAAAAAACTGTAACAAATGTTAACATCATTTTGTTCTTCTCTAGCAAAATCATCCCCTAATTAACAAAGAAACTTAACATCCAAGTGGCCACAAACCACAAACCAACAAGCAATGAAGGAGAGATCACTCCATTTGGCGCTGCAGTACGACTAAATATCCGAGGGCACCAACACTACTAGGGACGGCTATGTAAATA
Organism: Penaeus monodon; assembly: GCF_015228065.2. Lineage (NCBI taxonomy): Eukaryota > Metazoa > Arthropoda > Malacostraca > Decapoda > Penaeidae > Penaeus > Penaeus monodon. The sequence goes on along the minus strand of NC_051397.1, from coordinate 40,011,040 downwards.
TACATGTAAAATTAAGCATAGCTCAAGCAGCCATCAGTATCGCATAAATGTGGGTTCTCTACAAAATATCAATGGTCGAGGCTCATTCTCTAAACCGCTTCTGGGATGGATCCATTTTGTTTTATCTTTCTGTAAAAATGGACATAACTGAAGAAATACCTACTTTTTTTTTCCTCTTGTCTACCTATCCCAATCTACATTTATTATATTACACAGCAGTAAGAAAATGAGCCTGGCCTTCAATAAATATAACAAAGCATGTTGAACCCTTAAATAAACAGTTTAATATGCCATACCATCTTTATACTTGGTCCCAGACCTGCTCTGCCACTGGCCTGCTAATGTTAAACTAAAATGTGAGATCTTTATTCAGAAGCTAACAAACACATTTACCCGATTGCTTTATGCTATACAAAATCCACTCTAAAATAAAAGGCGTATATAATCAGACCAAAATACCACAATGTCACACACATTTCCACAATAGTTCTCCAATGTTTAACACCATGGGACACTTTCTCAAATCATAAACATTTTCACATAACCAGTCAGATGATGATGATGATGATGATAATAATAAAAATAATAAAAATAATAATAATAATAATAACAATAATAATAATAATAAAAATCATTCCTGAGGATCAAGCAAAATGAACATAGCTGCATTTGTCATGTGAACTTTTGTATATACCTTTCCACATATCAACCTGCATACAGTGCGAAACAAGAATTAGTGGACTGTTTGCTTCATTAAAGTCTCAAGCCATAATCACAGCATTCAAAAAATGAACACAATATAAATGAGAACACTTTATGATGTAAGTTCATCCCTGATCTTATCTCACATAGCCACATTGTATAGCAACATTTAAAGCAAAATACAAGCTGTATACAGTGTCTGGCTTAATAAAACAATTTACGAAAGTAAAAATACACCACCTTAAAAAGGCAGTGAACTTATTCTTATAAAATCAACTGCATCACACACTGAGATTCAAATCCATTTATTAACCAGGGTAAATCATAATCATGGGGCTCTGAATGCAATGCATGGTTTTAGTCATAGCTCATGCACATACATTTCACATAATCATAGTTATGACATTTTCGAGTATGATCTTGTCTTATGCATTTTGTTATATCCAACTTCTCCAGAATTACTTATGGGCACCAGATGAAAATCACATCAATATTACTCTTACTATCACAGTCAGCTGCCTTTCAGGATCAATATACATTTTTCAAAAGTGTAAATCCATCTGGAATTCGAATCAATCAAACTAATTTTAATCTTTGAAGTTGGGACTGTCCATACCCTTACAACCTCAGAAGCCACATTGAGAAAAAAAAAATCATATCCTAGCCTTACAGTCAATATCTAATACATACAGTACAAGAAGACACTGCCCTAATGATCAAACTATATATTTTCTAATCTATATAACTTGTCTGGACTTCCATGGACAATGTAAGATGCATTTACCCTGTGATAAAATAAACAAAGAGCAGGGGAATGTACACTGCCATACAAATGAAAAAATCTACTGGCATATAGAAAATAAAAATCATTTGGGAAAGTAACAAGAAGTAAGTGAAACCTATTTCAAAAGGCAGCACTCAATCCTTATTTTCATTACAAACACCCATCTGGCAAGCACAGCATCTTGTGAAATCATCCCAATTATTAGTCAAAATAACTTTCTTCCTGTATTAATTGTTCTTCAGTTATTTATTTATTCAATACACATTTCATCTATTTAGTTATTCTAAAACTAGTCCTTGCCAATTCCAACTGCATGATAATTCAAGATTTTCTTCACTTGCATCTGAAAACTACATGTCCATCCAGAGGAAACCCAAATACTGTCTTAACACAATATAATATCTTTTCCTGTGAGTGGAGATAATATCCACATAAAAAAGGACTACACCTGAAAAAGCAATACCTATCTTTGCTTCTCAATAAGGTCGCCTGACAATTAAGCAATTCTCCAAGAAATCACAGCAAACACGTTTACAGTTATAAAGTAATCTCATTGGTGCATCACTGACCAGACTCATAAGTATGCAAGTCACTGCCAGGTATGAACTTAGCTATAAACTTGAAGCAATAAAAAATGAAGGAGGAGGAGGAGGGAGGAGAAGGAGGAGGGAGGAGGAGAAGGAGGAGGGAGGAGAAGGAGGGAGGAGAAGGAGGAGGGAGGAGGAGGAGGAGGGAGAGAAGGAGGAGGGAGGAGGGAGGAGGAGGGAGGAGGAGGGAGGGAGGGAGGAGGGAGGGAGGAGGGAAGGAGGGAGGAGGGAGGAGGAGAGGAGAGGAGAGGAGGAGGGAGGGAGAGAGGAGAGGAGGGAGGAGGAGGAGGGAGGAGAGGGGAGGAGAGGAGAGGGAGAGAGGAGGGAGGAGGGGAGGAGGAGGAGAGGAGGAGGAGGAGAGGAGGGAGGAGGGAGGGGGAGAGGGGAGAGGGAGGAGAGGAGGAGGAGGGGAGGAGGAGGAGGGGAGGAGGAGGAGGAGGAGGAGGAGGAGGAGGAGGAGGAGGAGGGGTGAGGAAAGATAAAAAAGAAATAAGGGAAGAGGGATGAAAAGGGGAAGGAAAAGAGAATTCAAACAGCAAACCAAAAATAAAGTTCTTTTAAACCCCCACTATCAAACCAATCCAGTTTTATTCAATCCTAAATGCTCTCAAACCTCAATACAAGAGCTACTTTTGCTCCTGCACTGAAGAGAGAAAATAAACCGAAACCGTCTACTTCACCGAAAAAGTACCCACTAATCACTAGCGCAGTGAACATAATGAATACATCTATTCCATCCTGACCTGTAAAGCAAATTACATTGCAGCATTTGAATATAAAAAGTTAAGTTCTACTGAAGTTGTATGTGATTTAGTTCTATAATTTGTACATTTGGAAAATTTGTAAAATGAAAATAAAATATATAAAAGACACACCATTCATTAAATCAATACGTACTGCTACTGGACAAAATGCTCAATAATAATAAAATTCAATTTTGTATTGTAACAATGCGAAAAGTCAAATTTTCACCATTCATTATTTAACATATAAGATAGATTTGTATATTTGCACAGCAAAGAACTGATTTCATTGTACACTTTGTACACAAACACAAATCTCTGAAACATCAGTCAAAGATTCATAACATGACTAATGTTCAAAATCTGTCCTTAATAACATGGCTTACCTGTTTGAAAGTCAGCATAAACATTTTTGAAAGTAGATCTTGTCACAATTAATGTTATTGCTGATAACAATCATAGCCTCACTGCTATAACAAATATACAAACTATAAAATTCTTGCTGAATTGGCAACCTTAGTTACCAATAATATATGTCAAATTAGATTCTGAGAAAACTCAACGCGTATATGATTAGCTGAACTTTGCAGAATAAAAACCTCAGCAATATAAATCAACATTCTCAACAACATGTTGTTCTTAGAGACTGTATAAAACACATATGAAATACAGTAAATATCTATTACAGCATAACCCTGGATTTACATCACCAGTAAAAGCCTTCAAAAGCTTATCAATACACAACAAGTTACAAGTTATGTATACACAAACATTAAATTGAGTTTGCATTACCAAGAGAATGCAATGCATGATTGCATGATCTCCTCTGGTAACAACTTTTCCTACTAAGAAATAGTTGATCATTTATGCCAGGCATTTTTATGCCAAAACTTATACACACACAAAAACACACATCCAAGGCTTAGACATTCTCTTACTTTGTAATATTTAAGAATTGAAGACAGGTTTGTGCTTATTCTGAAGAATTTTAAGTATAAACATGAGAGGAAGAAGGTAGTAAAGGCACATAAGAATCAAAGTTAAAATTAAACTAATGGGAGTTGATGCCTGGGTCAAAACTGCTATTAAAAAATAGAAGAAAATAGTGAAAAACAGAATGAAGAGTAATTAAGGAAATAAATGTAGGAAGACTATCTACATTCATATCAACTAAATGATAAGGAAGAACAGGAAGGAAGAACATTTACAATGTTTTCCGAGTAAAATCTTCTCATGCTCCTCAGTATATAAAAATTACAGTAACAAGACTATATAGTTGATGATAAGAGTTTTTAAAAACAATGCTTCCACACATTATTCTATTCATAAAAGGGTATTACTAAACACTGCCAATATGCAGATTAATCTTGTCTGCATAGCTTGTATGCACATTGTTTTGCTTTAATTTATATTCAACATTTTCAAAAGGAACCTCTTAATGCCCAATCATTCTTTACATCTTTTGTCTTCACAAAGTACGGAGTGTAGAAATTATAGAGCATGTAACTCATGGTGCTGTAAATTTTGAAATATAATAAAATCAAAATAAAACAAATCAATTTCCTAATACAGACATGTATTACCTGTTATAAAAGGGATTTCCAAATACTGCTAGGTTCATTAAAAAAAGGAAATCTAGGACATTTTTGTTCTCTTGCCTGCCTCTTATTGCTATTCTCACCTTAATATCAGAGAGAATATTACTTGCAATCTGATGGCTTATTTCCATTTTATAGTAACACATGTCTATTTCTTCCTATGGTCAATCTTTTATTTTCCACAAGTATTTTATTTTATTTTTTTTCCATAAACCACTTTACACTCAAACATTTCCAGGTTTACTATGTCGGACATTTTCACTATGCTTCTCAACAAATAATACCATTTTCACATTCATCAGAGTATTTTCTAAATTCTCTTTTTTTTTTTTCTTTCTTTCTTCTCACTGACACACACAATTTAGAACCAAGTTGCCTTGTCTATTAGTTTTTCTTTTTCAGTTTTCAATCGTCTTTTGGAAGATTTCTGTTGTCACTCTAATGTGCCTCCACATCTTTTAGATTATTGCACCAATTTTTTTTTTTTTTTTCCACAGGTGCGGGTGTGACTGCTACTGCTCTGTGAAGTCCCATCAGTGCCCTCAAGCCATGATGCAAAGTGAACTTATCTTAATGCAGGAAAACTGTCAATTCATATATAGCTATAAATTTGAAGTCTCTGTGGTTTTACTTCAAGACATGTAGATATGTTTCAACTGTCTCAAATCCTGAAGATAAGCTTAAAGAAGCAAAAAATAAAAACCCTTGTTAAAAAAGGCACTGTTTATCACAAAATAACTCCTATAATGTAAAGAACTGCAATTCAGTAAGGCTGTAAAAAATAAAGAACATATCTTCAACTGGAATGATGCTTGGGCTTTTAATCTCTCTAAGTTGGCATGTGAATTTGATTTTCACTTCAATCAAATTCACATACCATCCTCATCATCTTTAGTTCCTTTATGCCACAACATTCTTATACTTTACAGTTTACTAAAACACTCTTAGATCCTAATGGAGCTACTCAGCTTAAAATATTCCAAAATAAAGGACCAAGCAATATCATTATATACACACCCTCATATATATGCACCAACACGCATAAAATCACACACAATCATAACATTGTGGCTTGGAGCACTTATGGAACTTCAGCAGAGTTCACTTAATGTTTCCTTTAACTAGAGCAGTCACTCCTCCGCACCCTCAGCCTCGTCTCAGAAACCAGGTTTGTCTATAATTGCAACACCGGCATAAGATCTTCCAATACCCATATGGGCTGGCAAGAGGGTCCATGCATCAGTCTTTGGGTTATAAACTTCTACGGATGCCAGGTTAGATGTTCCATCATCCCCACCTACTACATACAGCAGGCCATTCAAAGCAATTACTCCTGAAATAATATGAGGTGTTTTTATTATCATTATAGATTTTTTTTCTAACAAATTATCAAATGAAATGTGATGAAACCAATATAAACTGGGGATCATGGGCAATACCTAAGGGTTTTGCAAAACACCAAAAAGTCACATTAATTCCATGTACTGTTTAGTTTGTTACACAAGTCATCTATACAGTATCAACCCACAGTATTATATATCTAGCTTTTTGTTAGTTTGTTTTAGTTTGTTTGTTTGTTACTTTTGTATAATATTCAAACCAATCTGAAGTAGATATCAAACATATCCTTTAATGACTTTGATTCTCAGGCATGACAACTTAATCCATCTTTATGATTTTTTTTATTTTTTATTATCTACTGCCTGAAATGTGTAAAATGTAATTCAATAAATGGAAAATTCACTGCAAAATGAGACAAAGACCATTTTTACATTACATAGAAAACTGCAACCATACATACCAGCATTCCTTCGGCAGAGATTCATGTCGGCAACTGGACTCCAACAATTGGTGTCAGGGTTGTACACCTCCACACTTTTTCTTACCAAAGGACCATCATGTCCACCCACAGCATATAGAAGCCCATCAAGGACTCCAACACCTGGTGATTACCAAGGAGACACATGAAATTAGTGCTATCTGTCCTTATCCAAGGTCAAAGTGCACCTCATAACAATATCAAGGTGAGATGCCAAATGCCTTCTTTGCATCAATCATACATACCAGCTCCACTTCTGCGAGCTGACATTTCAGCTACTGAAGTCCAGACATCTGACTCAGGACAGTAACACTCTACTGATGCCAGGCATTGTCGTGATGCTCCATCATACCCACCAACCTACCAGAAAGATAAAAGACTTCATTACCTATTTACATTCTTTTTATCTCCTGAACAGGATACTAATAAAAGACTTCTCTCTTGAATTTGCTTCCTTTCATATATCATTATAATATCAGAAGAAATCTATTTGTGAAATTAGACTCCAGATTATATATATTCTAAACTGTAGCATATAGAAGTTGCTTAGTAAGATATTTGTTTCAGCTAATGGCTACAAAATCTGTAAGTTCTACTTCTTGCCATTTACTGCATGCAGCAGTATGTCCAGTTTCCTTTACTGTGTAGTTCTCACTTTGAGGATTAATGTACAAATACATCTTTATTGGTATATGACAGTAATACAAATGCTCCCTTCCCCCCCCCCTTTTTTTTTAAAGTGAAGAGTAAAGTGTATTCCATGCCATACTTAGGTGGGAATTTTTGAAAATAATATAATTTGGCTACAATTTTCAAGCCAAAATCACATCAAATGTAAAACCAGAAACCTTTAATTTTATTTCCATAAAAATGTGTAATATACAAAATATGGATCAGAAAGAAAGAAAGAAAGAAAGAAAGATAGAAAGAAAGAAAGAAGAAAGAAAGAAAGAAAGAAAGAAAGAAAGAAAGAAAGAAAGAAAGAAAGGAAAAAAAAAAAAAAAAAAAAAAAACTTCTTAACCTTGAGGAGCAATTTTCAGGGCAAAATATCGGAAGCTGTTTAGACTACAGAATAATAATTATTTTCATTCAAATTTCTGTGTATGTAAAGGGCAAAGAAAATGGGATAAAGTAATTCTAGAGAATATTTTAAGAATCAACCTGATAACACATTTTTTATATACACATTAACACAACCAACAAGAATATATTAATCTACTATGCAATTGCATGGGACCCAGATTACTATTTTATCAGAGTACTCACAGCATATAGAAAACCACTGACAACGCCAACACCAACAGATGAGCGACGTGTTGACATTGGGGCGATCATTCTCCACTCATAAGTTTTTGAATCATACATTTCTGCACTATTCAATCCAGTCGAACCATCAAAACCACCAACCTGCAAAAATATATCAACATATACATATAAAATATCATATCTAAGTAAATGTATACGTATATGTATGTATATGTGCTTGCGTGCGTGTGCGCGCACATACATCTACATATTTAGTATCTTCTACAACACAGATATAAAATTAACTTGTGCTTTTGTACAAAAAATATGTTAAAAATAAAAACTTACAGCATATATGCATCCATTAAGTGTGGCAACTCCCAAGGTTGATCTACGTGCTTCCATGCTGGCACAGGAAGACCAAGAATCCCGCGTTGGGTCATACACATCAACAGTTCGTACTCGGAGAGCACCATTGAATCCCCCAACAGCATACACTTTACCATTGATAACAGCTATTCCACATCTGTAGAGAAAAGAAAATTGATGCTATAAATAGTATTCTGAAAAATTGCTTAAAATGTTTAGACTGAGAAATAAAGACAGTTTTATGACACAGACAAAGAGACAGTAATCCAAGTCACAGTCATCCAGATATGTGCATGAATGATCCTCCCCCACACACATACACATACACTCGTACTCCATACTCCATACTCCATACACATACAATTATACACACATTCATATTCATACTAATAACTTTCAAACTCACTCTAATATAAGCCAGCTAATTTTACACTACTCATGATTGAGAATAGACTATAATCTGAAATGTAACTGAACAAGGCTGGCTGGCTATCAACTGACTGAAACGATAATTCTTCTGTCAAACAGACTATCTTTTGACAACCTAAGGTTTGCATTTTCATACCTAAAAGTGAAGTCATATGATGACCATAGAACAACAGTCTTTCCCAATCAAAACCACCACTATCCCTTGTGGATTTTATATTCAAATTGCATATAGTATATTTTAACTTTGTTTACTAATTATATAAAAGCAAGATTGTGTACCTATCATTTCGTATATTTTACATAAATCTCTGTCTTTCAGTTCATCTGTTTTTATTCACCAATCAGTGCATTGTTCAACTGGATGATCTCAGCAGTGACAGGGCTTAATATGCCAAGCTGGACCACATGCCAGGCACCATGTGCAGTCTGTTGTTCAAGAGGTATATAAGAAGCATGGGAAATGTATAATTTCTCCACTCTACAAATTTGATTGCAGCAGTTATGATTTTCCATGGAACAAGGCTAAAAAGGAACATTTGCCTCAATGACTCCACAGTGACTGCAAGACCAAACAAGTGAACAATGTTTAGTTCACACACCTTAGAACAGGCTTGAGGTAAGTGGCATGGAGATACATGCAACCCAAAAAGTTCATTCATGCTATTCCTATATGTACATGCCATCTATCAGCAATGGATTACTTCAAAGATGCTAAATGTCAACTTCACAAAAAAAATGACACATAACTTTATAACTATTAACCCTTTACTGCAGGGTCACATGCAGAGCCATCATAACAAACTGTTTGATCTGCTGGGTACGACTATGTGTGTGGAGACACACGAGTGTGTCGATCGGGAAGTTCCGCTACATGTAGTGGACTCCCACTCCCAGCGGCTGGATAATTGCCAGAGTTTATGATGCAAAGAGATTTCTAATACTGTCACTGAGGGATTAAGCACAAAATTTCTAAATATTTCTACTTCTAAATAACCATGTACAAAGGTTCATAAAATTCTTTACCTGCATCTTCTGGTGGGCATCTCTGCTACAGGAAACCATCGTTCATCTTTAAAATCATAACACTCCACACTGCGTATTGCCTTTGGTGCCTGGCCACCTACTACAAGTAGAACCTGTAGGCAAAGGATTATTTTGATATTAAAAATGGTGCAAGTGTAAAAAAAAAAAAAAAAAAAAAAAAAAAAAAAAAAAAAAAAAGGCATAGCTAAAAAGTTCAATGGCAACAAAAGATATGCACACTATCATTCCAGTTTAAGACATCATAAATTCAACTACTTGGAATACACCATAATGTTCTTTTTTGTCTTCTGTTTTATTATTTCTTGAATTTGGTGCCATGTTTAACTGTCACATGGTTTAAATATGAGAAAAAGGATATAATCTAATGGAAATAAAAATAGCTATTCTAATACTGATTAGGTATGCAATGATAGAAATTGATTGAAAGCAATTTTATCTGCAGCTTTTCCACAAATTTCTATACACAATCTCCAAGATGAGACCATTTATGAAAACAATTTGAAGGCACATGGTCCTTTAGCAGCTGACAGAAAGGGAAAATATATACAAATAACTGTAAACACATATCAATCTGCTGATACTATAAGTTTAACTTAAAACATTTTCAGAACATTCTAAAAATATCTAACAAAGTAGTTTAAAGAAACCTTTTTCTAGCACAGATCATTCCAAGTATTTTCTTTATAATTATTCTTGAAGTTAAGAGTTACTCTTTGTGTAATCTGCATAACAGTGATTTCATGGAGAACATATTCATGCTCACCACCCTCTTACTTCTTAAAAAACAATGTTGCATTTGGAACTGTTCATCCAACTCAAAAGGATGAGCAAACAAGTCAGAAAAAACATCTGTAACTTTGTACAACACGTCATCAACTCACAACTTCCCAATTCAGAGCAGACTAAGTTTGACAAGACAGGTTTGTTTGTATTAAAAAAAGATGCCTTATGTGAAAGTCGCATATAATTGACATCAAACTAACATGTTCATATTTCATCAATCCATCAAAATAACTAACACATACATGCTTTTTTGGCATGTAACTTTTAACAGGTATGTGGCTGTAATTCCACAGAAACAGACAATTACAAGATTAGAGACCATGGCATCCACCATTTACTTGCTGTGCATTGTGGGGAGATGAAGAGCTTAGAGTTACAAATGTGAATAAGTCATCCATTCAAACTGGACAAGCAGGTCTGAATGGGACATTAGATGAACAGAACTTAAGAATAACGGTAAGAAATCACAGAAAAACAACATATGATCTTACTTTTGGAAGTCCAACTGGTTGTCTGGGTTTTGTTCTAGGTGACTTGAACAGGGCCTTCTGTTCTCCTTTAAGTAGATGGTATTTCATGGCTTCTATTAAGTAATCTTTACCTGTAAATCAATGGCCTTTCATTAATAACTAGTTTTGTAAGTTCTGTAAGCATTTTTACAGTTCAGAAGCAACATTCACATTAACATATGGTTATATATTTACAGAAATTGTGTTTTTTTTCCTTAAATAGGTTTTGCCAACTAACTTTGTAAAGAGATTTTATATTGAAGCTTATAGTTATATTCATATGGAAAACTAAATTAAAATTAAAGAGGCCTTGTGTGAATTACAGTGTCAAAGGCCTCTCCCTAAAATATATAAGGCTATTTGTGTGCAAAAATCTGTTCTAAGCTTGCATGTATGTATGTATGTGTGAATGTGCAGGTGCAGGTGCTTGTTCAAGTGAGTGTAAAGACATACAAACAAGTGTGGTATACCATAAGAGTATGATGTAAAGAGTTATTACATTTTTAACCATATAAGGTAAAATGAATGTGCCTAATAAACCCCTCAAAAAGAAAACCTAGCATTCCCTAATAACATGAAAGGGGTGACAGGTGGTGGATGGAGTTTCATGTGGGGAAACTTTAATTCTGGTTGGTTGTTCTAAAATGTGGACAGACACTACTTTCTCCTAAGGATTATTTTTCAACAGCAAAATAAATTAGTACACACCCGTTACTTTTTTGCACATTCACTTACTTTCTGGAGGGTGCACATCACTCAACCTCATCTCAGCAACACCCTGTACTTATGGGCCCAACCATCTACATATCTCTCCCTAACTCCCCACCACACACATTCCCATAATCATCTCACCCAGCAGTGAATAATTTCATATTGAAGTGCCTCATGAGCACATAACTAAAAAAAAAAAAAATGTATATATATATAATCAGCTTTCATTTTTTACATCTTCATCCAACTGCCACTGGAGTTCTCTGTCTTAAAGTTCCAGCTATAGGTGTTTTTGTTTTTGGCTTACAATGGGTCTTTTTTTCACGAAGGCAAACACCTTAAAAGCAAACACTTTTCTTCTTAAATCATCACATTTCCCCCCATATCTGACCCTTCTAAGCAACAAACAATAATCAAGTAACACAACTTTGTGGTAATCAAGTATCAGAGTATCATCAATATGCTTCTGTACAGCTTTCATGAAATCCTGCAAAATGGTACCTTGGAACAAACTGAAGTACCAACACCTTCTCCAGATAATATAACAATATCAACTACCATTCCAAACACTAAAACTTCACACTGATATTAGTGAAGCTGTCTGCCTGCCATACCATCGATAAAATACCTCAAAGACCAAATACCATGAAAGGGTAACAAAGTGTCCAAACTTACACTGAGTATCTTGCTTGAGCAATGGCTCCTCCTCCACACGCTGGATCAGATAGTCTTGTGACAGGAGAGGTAATCTTACATATTCCATCAGCTCTGCCAAATACTGCTCTCTATTGGGCAAGTCTCCACCCACCCAACTCATGACACACTCAAAAACCTAGAGAACATAAAAAAAGAGGTGAAAATATTGTAGCCTACTACACACATGACTGATGCATATCTTGATGATGATGATGATGATGATGATGATGATGATGATAAAAAAAAAAAAAAAAAAAAAAAAAAAAAAAAAAAAAGAAGCTTCTGCTATGACTAGAAAGATCTTTTTTTTTTTTTTTTTTATCTTTCTCCTATTCATGTGAAAAAAAATTTCTGAAGATAATAACAATATCAATTCAGGCTGATCAGGACATCAGCTCTGAAAAGTAATACTGTTACTATTACTAAATAAGAGGTCACACGTAACCAAATGCATATTTTTTTTAGTATCCAACTGGTAAATATTAGGTAAGCAGGAAAAATAATTAAGTTGTTGATTCCCCCCACCCCCTTGAAAAAATGTAGAAAATACCCCACTCTTACCTTTTCCTCTGAGGGAGTTGTGAGTCTATCACTGGATATTAACTTTATGACTTGTTGTGAAGTTAAAGACAGGAACTCTTCACACTCAACAACTTCACTACAAAGAGATAAAAATATATTAAGCAATTAAACACTTTCTTTGGAACTTTAAAGAATCTTCATTACATGTCAGATTACCACATTAATTGATACATCTCACATTCTTTACTCTTAGAATGCTTACCAAAAATGCTGTTCTACATAGCTCTCTGCAATGGAAAGCAGCTCTAAACACCCATGTAGATCAGCAAATGCACGTATGCCAAGGCAATTTGTAGGGTGGAGCTGAGACTGGAGGAAGTCACAGCAAGCATCTCTGACATCTGTTAGCTGCAACAAATTGGCTGCTGGGAAGAAGTACCTGCAAATGAAAAAATAAATAAATAATAAGTAAACAAATAAATAATAACAATTTGCAGACTATCCCATGTGCTTAAATACCATGAAGGTATCAGCTCTATCAGTTATGACCAAGGTCTCCCCTTAGTACAAAAATAAACTACCTATATCAGTAAGTAAGCCACTATTATATAAAAACAAAAAAAAAACACTGATCTGGATGACAATAGTATAAAATGTCTTCTTTGCATTTCTTACTTATCAAACATTATTTAGAGGTGAAATTCTAATTTTAACTGTTCTGTACAGAACTATATTGCATTAGTATCATACAGAAAAAAATGTGTGCATCTAAAATTTACTTGAAACAAGCAATATCTATCTTACAATAGATGCTGTAATACTTTTTTTTTTTTTACTGATATTGTGCACTACATAAACTGCAATTGCATGTATGTAGCAAAAGAAACAGGTATTTTCACCTACTTATTATGTGGTAAGAGTAAAATAAAGTTATACTAAATACTATTATCATGAATTATCAAAGCCAAACATTATTTTTACAAAATTAGATTTAGGGGTGAAGATAGCTTCCAACTACAATTAGCTGCAACATTTCTCTCTAATTTGGGTGTTAATGCAACCTATTGAACAAAGTTCAAGAAAACAGTATTTTGATAATCATATCCATAATAATAATAAAATATAAATATGAAAATAAAAAATAATAATAACCAGACCAATCATCTTTGGCTTACCTGCACATTTTCCTCGGTAACAAGGACTTCAGCTGTATAAACGTAATCAATAAGGAGCTGGAGTGCGCTGCCATCTATATCTTGCAATACTATTCTATCTTGCCGGCTCTCTTCGAAGCCTGAAGAAAATGCAGATTTGTCATACAGTGTTAAAAGAGTTCATATGTTCCTAAAATTAAATTCAGCTTTTTGGTTTATTTCAGGTGTCATGATAGTGAAGAAAAAAATAGATAAAAATTTAATATACATAAAAACAAGATAAAAAATGAATATACATAACATTTTGTCCTAATTGTAAAGGTATGTTTCTAAAATTAACTCATTGGATCCTTGTGATGAGGACATCTCATCATGAAAAAATCTGGCAGAAGGACAGGTGTCGGGAACATTGCGTGATGGAAAAATCTGATTGACAGCCTGGGTGATGGGAATGTCTCTCCATCACTGTTGCCTAGTGGTAGGTGACACGGACATCTCACCATGATTGCACAAAACTTTTGGATGAATGGCTCTTGTATTATTTCTACTGGTAAATGAAAGTAGAGTGTACCATCTGTAAGCCATACCTAGGAGAGCACCAGCTCCAGAAAGAACATTATGTACATGTGTAATAACCTATTCATACCTTCTGTAACCAGCAATACGCAGAAAAGAGAACAATACAAAATTATTTTAAAAATAACAAAATTACACAATTTCCATTGCTGCTACTCTTATTGCACTGAGCATAAGCTGGCTGGAGAGATAATATAGATCTTGAGACAGCATAACAAATGACAAATTTTGAACATGGTAAAATGGCAAATCAGCAGAAACACGTCTGCAGAAAAAAAAAATAAATAAAAGAAAATAAATGCCCTGCAAATAGGTGGCAATGAGTTTAAATACCACCTGTGAGTGTTAGTGTCAGCTAAACCTACAAGTCACAAACCTGGGAGATTCACTCCTCAAGGAAGCCTAAAATCCGGATTTTGGGCCATGTGCAATCCACAAGACACCTGGATCCAATGGGTTAAATAAATCCATCATTCCAAGCTTTGAAATGCTACTATAGTTACTGCAAGTTACTATAAAATATGATACACAGAATTTTTTGAATTGCATCTAGGAGTATCAAATGTGAATGAAGGGGGAGAGGGGAGAAAAGAAAAGAAATGAAATGATACCTTCTACAAACTTTTAAAAAATGTAAGATCAAGTATTGCAAGTAAACAAAAATCTAACTATATAACTCACTGGTAAACATGGCGTGAAAGTACGGACTGCATGATGCAAGCACCATTTTATGGGCTGGTACCTCTACACTGTCAGCTACCAGGACGACGTCACATAGCTGACTCTGCCTACAGTACAACAAACAATAAATACACTTGTTGCAATAAACGGACAACCCAAATAATCTTTATAAAGATTACTGAAAATGATTAGGTATACCCCAACCTGTACAAATTCATGCTCATAAATTAAAATCAAACATTTTACTATTCACACATAAATCACAAGGCACCTTGCTACTTTGTACTTTGTTCTTACCTTCTCATCAGATTCAAATTATCGAAAGCTCTCGGGAAATGTTGAGGATTTCTGTAGGGTAGCTTGTGTTTAGTCTCCGAGCGAGGGATGTGTTTCTGAGAACTTTCATCCAGCGAGTTTTGACTAGCATGGCGGAGTAAGAGCCTGCTGCTGCAATGTGGGAAACAAGAGCATTAGAGTCCACAATTACTTACATTTTATACCTAGATTATCAACATCACCTTTTATGAATGACCTGGACATCATCTTATACTATCCACCAACAATATCAATATCACCTTATATGATCCCCCTAAAAAAACTATTCTATACATATATCATCACACCAAACCACTATTTGAAAAGTACATGGTTTCTAGGAATATTATTTAGTTTAAAATCTACCAACCTTACAATATATTCCCTACATGAAAAAATAGCTTCTCATCCAGTTCTGGAACACTTTACTTTCCTTTTCATATCCAGCAATAAAAGATAAAAAGGATTTTATCTTATGATGGCAGTTAGTGATCATCACTTACAAGATCACATGAACCAGTGCCATGACCACCAATGCTCCAGTAAAATGCAAACAAAACTCCACATATTTTCTGGTAAGCTAGTGCTTTGACAATGACTGGCTAAGGAAATCTGCAGCATTTATTTTGCCAGATTATATATGATGGATATTTGTTGATTGCTGCCTCAGTGGGAAGTGCAGAGCCCATGACACTGCTTGATGTGCATATCAGTAGATTTACAAGAGTGACTGTGTGCTTACCTTTACATGCCACAGATTATTTTTTATGCATACTAGGATTGCTTTACAAACTTTTATAACCATGACTGTTTTTTCTTTTTTCTCTCTCTACATAGCCCTATTGTAATTAGGTTTAATTATCTAACCAACATTAGTAAAGATCTTTGTCAAAGATTGGTAACTTTTTTGTTGTATAATTTACATGAAATCGTTATTTCCAAGGAACCTGATTACGTGGCAGTCAATTCATCATTATTATTATTTAAGTTTTTTTGCTTTCCTTCTTTTTTCTGGTTACTTACTGAGGCAACAAAGACTTTACCTACTCATTCTGCAGACTTTTGCACATTATCATATCTCTTTTTGATAGAATCAAATTCTTTATCACCAGCACACAATATCAAAATCATTTAGCCTTGTGAGAGATTATGAATTCCCATTCATGACCTTTAAAATTAAATAAATAAATAAACAAATAAATAAATAGGTATATAGATGGATAGACAGACAGATGGATACAAATAAATAAGTACAAAAATAACAAACAAATCTCATTTCCACTAGGAGTGTCACCTGTCAGATGTATATCACCCACTGACAATTAGTGTACACAGACCTACACGGCCTACAAACTAACTCTGTCAACCATGATAAAGCCCTGCACACTAGATCAAGGAGAAAATCTGGAATACAGCAAGGATATTGGTCTACCTGAAATAACTTGGGCAAACAAAAGGGTAAAAAGACCAGAAATAACTTGACACACATTTGTTCTTCCTGCAAGTGAAAAGAGAATGCTTGCAGCCGGAGGATTCGTATCAATAAATTTGTTTTTCGTTGCCATTTTCATGCTTTCCCTTTTCAAATCTGGACGTCTAAATATCTTGCCTCAAGTTGGTAAGTCTAACCCGTCTAATGTTGACATAACACAGTGTATAGGATACCATCTATGGTATCATCATTATCTTCATAAGAAATACAAATTCCTTTTCTTAATATAGAAAATCTATATCATGTCAAACAATCATAAACTGATGCTATGATAATCAGCCTGGATACTTGAATCTTTGGTTAAGTGGTTTGTCCAAGTTATACATAATAGCTCCTTTAAGCACCATTACCTAAATAATTGATCATTTCACAACCATGAATGTAGAAAGCAGGGTAAATCTGTTCCCAACTTCCCTCATGCAATCCCTTTGAGAGTGGCGTAAGTAATCCTAGATCTAGAAGCATGTTTTACTGTACATTCTACCTGACTGTTTGTTGTCACTTTCTGCGTCTTGGCTAAAGCTTATGGTGACTAGCATTTCATCTAGCCTAACACCTATTCCTCAAAATTATATTTATTTCTATACTACCTAGTGAGAGTCAACTTACAAACTCATTACTATAAAAAAAAAAGGGGGGGGGGGAAGCAAAAATTATTGCCAAACTCACCCAACTCGCTTCAATCATCTTATTTTGACACATCACAGTGCTGCATATATGTTGGAGATTATAGTGACTTTCTTTGTACCAGTTTTATAAATACGTATCAATTTCATTTATCATGTGCACCTTAGTTATTGAGATAAAGACTAAAAAATTACATAATATTAAGCAATTGTTATGCATAGAATAAATGTGTATCTCTCCCTCTCTCCCCTCTCTCTCTCCTCTCTCTCTCTCTCTCTCTCTCTCTCTCTCACTCTCTCTCACTCTCTCTCCTCTCTCTCACTCTCTCTCACTCACTCACTCACTCACTCACTCACTCACTCACTCACTCACTCACTCACTCACTCACTCACTCTCCATGCACACATATACGTGCACACACACGCACACACGCACACACACGCACACACGCACGCACGCACGCACGCACGCACGCACGCACGCACGCACGCACACGCTCACATATAATGGTTAACATAAACATGGTTAGTAAGTAATTTTTTTTCTTTTTTTTAAATGAATACCTGACTACATACAGCTCTTGTATTTTTGCTTATCCAGAATTTTTTCCAAATATGTTTTGACATATACAAATAATAAAAGGGAAAAAAAAAAAAAAAAATAAATGGAGTGGAAATAAACCTTGAATGAAAGTCGTCCTCATTGGTGTATCAATCCTAAGCCTACACACCATGGCTGCAAATCACCACTATTTCCTGTGTGAATGTGAGTACTAATAGGAAACATACTTTGTGTCAAGGGCTGCCAGATGCGCTGAATCGGTTTTAAAAATAGAAAAATCTCACACTTTGGAAATCAATCGGACTACATGAGTGAGAGTGAGTGAGTGAGTGAGTGAGTGAGTGAGTGAGTGAGTGAGTGAGTGAGTGAGTGAGTGAGTGAGTGAGTGAGTGAGTGAGTGAGTGAGTGAGTGAGTGAGTGAGTGAGTGAGGAGTGAGTGAACCTAAAAAAAATTTAATGTGTCCTTCTACCCAACTTCCTTTGAATATATGCACCATTCACTGGGTATTAAACTCACTATTTCTTCTTTTTCTTTCACTCTGATTAGCACTCTCACTGTTTGACATAATTCACACTATCTTCAAAAAACAGGAGAGAAAAAAAAAAAAAAATCCCTTGTTTTCTGTACATCATTTGTTTTCCTTTTGCAAAATACTTATTTAAAAAGTGCTGGGAATAATTTTTGTTCAGAATAAGATTACATGAACGACGCAAAAGAACCTATAGTTTGCGTTCAGCATAGACCAATGCGGCTCATCCACACACACAGCAAGATGTGGAGAACATCGTCAGGACATTAAGCAAAAACACAAACAGTAGGCAAAATATAACTGACACCTATTTCTTCTTTTATACCATGCACACAATTTTGTTTGAGACTCACACAGTTTCAAAATTCTCACTCTACCCAAGAGCTCAAAGTTTGTTTCCAGTCGCAATCGGCCTCATAGCTTGGGTTAGTTCCTTGCTCAATGCCTAGTGCCCATTGAGGCCAAAAGCTCTACCTTTCCATTTAAGTAAATGGTAGAAGTTATTTCACCTATCTCTGCTGAGTGCAAAGAGGAGGCTGCGGCTGCAATGGCATTAGCCGTATAGGATTCGCAGATCTTTATGAATAATCCTGATCTTAGCCTAGCTCTCTGCAAATTACTTCCTATAAGGCAATTAGCATACTTTTACACATTCCTTATGGTTGCCTTATTTTCCCTTACACTTGCACATCTACCGAATATCCTCATCCATATCAACACCGCGCTGCCTTATCCAAGACACCGCAATATCCAATGAAGAGCCATCGAGAGACGACTCGCCAAAGCTGAGAACACCTCATCAGCCTTTGTCCTCGATGGGTCCCTAAGCTAGCCTAGGTTTGCCTCTGGTTTCGGGTGAAATGAAACGGCTCTAAGGTCATGGTGAATGTCACTCTCAAATAGGCAAACGATATGCAAATCATCACATCCCAAATGAACCAGCAAAACAAAAAACAAAGAAGCAAAACGGTAAAAAAAAAAAAAACTACCTGTATCAATTATAAAACAAACCCACAAAGGTGCATAAAAACAAACAAAATAAGCAGAAAACAAAATAAGCAGAAAACAAACAAACAAAACTTCCCTTACGAACCAAAAAAAAAAAAAAAAAAAACGAAAAGACACGAGAGGAAAAAAAAAAAAACACAGAAAACCCACGAAACACAAAGAAAATCCTTAAAAATATCCTCCCAGAATCCACCTTCCCGGACCCTCGACTCGCCCGTGTTTTCCCTCTCGTCTCCTCCTCCTCCTCCTCCTCCCTCCTTCTCTCTCTCCTTCTCCCTCTCCCTTCCCCTCCTTCCTCACCTGAACTGCTTCTCCAGGTTCTCCGTGTCAGAGTCCATGGCTGCGGCAGGCGAGGGGTCCACGAGGGAGGCCAGAGCACGAGGGACAGCCTACGACACGGACATGGCTGGGACTTCGCGGCGGCCACCTGCGGCAGACGGACGGCGGCTCAAGGTGACCGGCAGATGGCTCTCGCGCTCTGGCTCTCTCGCGCTCTGGCTCTCTCCTCGCTCTGGCTCTCTCGCGCTCTGGCTCTCGCTCTCTCCTCGCTCTGGCTCTCGCTCTCTCCTCGCTCTGGCTCTCGCTCTCTCTTCGCTCTGGCTCTCGCTCTCTCCTCGCCCTGGCTCTTGCTCTCTCGCGCTCTGGCTCTCGCTCTCTCGCGATCTGGCTCTCGCTTCCTCCGTCCTCGCTCTGGCTCTCGCTCTCATCCTCGCTCTGGCTCTCGCTCTCGGCATCGTGCTGCTGGCTCTTCAGCTCTCTCCGCGCTCTGGCTCTTGCTCTCTCCTCGCTCTGGCTCTCGCTCTCTCGCGCTCTGGCTCTCGCTCTCTCGCGCTCTGGCTCTCGCTCTCTCGCGCTCTGGCTCTCGCTCTCTCGCGCTCTGGCTCTCGCTCTCTCCTCGCTCTGGTCTCCGCTCTCTCTCGCGCCTCGCGCTCTCGCTCTCTCGTTGCTCTGGCTCTCGCTCTCTCCTCGCTCTGGCTCTCGCTCTCTCCTCGCTCTGGCTCTCGCTCTCTCGCGCTCTGGCTCTCGCTCTCTTCCTCGGCTCTGGCTCTTGCTCTCTACGTCCTTCGTCGCTCTGGCTCTCGCTCTCTCCTCGCTCTGGCTCTCGCTCTCTCACGCTCTGGCTCTCGCTCTCTCGCGCTCTGGCTCTCTTGTGCTCTGGCTCTCGCTCTCTCCTCGCTCTGGCTCTTGCTCTCTCCGCGCCTCTGCTCTCCGCTCTCTCATCCTCGCTCTGGCCTTGCTCTCTCGTCGCTCTGGCTCTCCTCTCGCGCTCTGGCTCTCGCTCTCTCCTCGCTCTGGCTCTCGCTCTTCTCGTCGCTCTGGCTCCCTTGCTCTCTTCGTTGCTCTGGCCTCGCTCTCTCCTCGCTCTGGCTCTCGCTCTCTCGCTCTCTCGCGCTCTGGCTCTCGCTCTCTCGCGCTCTGGCTCTCGCTCTCTCGCGCTCTGGCTCTCGCTCTCTCCTCGCTCTGGCTCTTGCTCTCTCGTCGCTCTGGCTCTCGCTTGGCTCTCACTCTCTCGTCGCTCTGGCTCTCGCTCTCTCGTCGCTCTGGCTCTCGCTCTCTCCTCGCTCTGGCTCTTGCTCTCTCGTTGCTCTGGCTCTCGCTCTCGTCGCTCTGGCTCTCGCTCTCTCCTCGCTCTGGCTCTTGCTCTGGCTCTTGCTCTCTCGTCGCTCTGGCTCTCGCTCTCTCGCGCTCTGGCTCTCGCTCTCTCGCGCTCTGGCTCTCGCTCTGGCTCTCGCTCTCTCGTCGCTCTGGCTCTCGCTCTCTCCTCGCTCTAGCTCTCGCTCTCTCCTCGTTCTGGCTCTTGCTCTGGCTC
Source organism: Penaeus monodon (assembly GCF_015228065.2). Taxonomy (NCBI): domain Eukaryota; kingdom Metazoa; phylum Arthropoda; class Malacostraca; order Decapoda; family Penaeidae; genus Penaeus; species Penaeus monodon. The sequence goes on along the minus strand of NC_051397.1, from coordinate 39,989,744 downwards.
TTGCTCTCTCGTCGCTCTGGCTCTCGCTCTCATTCGCGTTTCTGGCTCTTGTGCTCTCGTATCCTCGTTCTGGCTCTTGCTCTCTCCTCGCTCTGGCTTCTTGCTCTCTCGTCGCTCTGGCTCTCGCTCTCTCCTCGTTTTCTGGCTCTTGCTCTCTCGTCGTTCTGGCTCTTGCTCTCTCCTCGCTCTGGCTCTCGCTCTCTCCTCGTTCTGGCTCTTGCTCTCTCCTCGCTCTGGCTCTTGCTCTCTCCTCGCTCTGGCTCTCGCTCTCTCCTCGCTCTGGCTCTTGCTCTCTCGTCTCTCTGGCTCTTGCTCTCTCGTCGCTCTGGCTCTTGCTCTCTCCTCGCTCTGGCTCTTGCTCTCTCGCGCTCTGGCTCTCGCTCTCTCGTCGCTCTGGCTCTTGCTCTCTCCTCGCTCTGGCTCTTGCTCTCTCGTCTCTCTGGCTCTTGCTCTCTCGTCTCTCTGGCTCTTGCTCTCTCGTCGCTCTGGCTCTTGCTCTCTCGCTCTCTGGCTCTTGCTCTCTCGTCGCGTCTGGCCTCTTTGCTTCTCCTTGTCGCCTGGCTCTTGCTCTCTCCTCGCGCTGGCTCTTGGTCTCTCGTCGCTCTGGCTCTTGCTCCCTCCTCTCTCCTCTCGCTCTGGCTCTTGCTCTCTCGTCGCTCTGGCTCTTGCTCTCTCCTCTCTCTGGCTCTTGCCTCTCTCGTCGCTCTGGGCCTCTTGCCTCTCACCTCCGTCGTCGCTCTGGCTCTTGCTCTCTCCTCGCTCTTCTCCTCTCTGGCTCTTGCTCTCTCGTCGCTCTGGCTCTTGCTCTCTCCTCTCTCTCCTTCTCTCCTCTCTCCCTCTCTCCTCTTTCTCCTCTGCTCTCCTCTCTCTCTCTACCTCTCTCTCCTCCTCTCGATCTCTCTCTCTCTCTCCTCTCTCTCTCTCTTTCTCTCTCTCTCTGCTCTCTCCTCTCTCTCTCTCCTCTTCTCTCTCCTCTCTCTTCTCTCTCCTCTCTCTCCTCACTCTCTCTCCGCTCTCTCTCTTGCTCTCTCTCTCGCTCTCTCTCTTGCTCTCTCTCCTCTCGCTTCTCGCGTTTGCTCTCGTCTCTCGCTCTCTCTCGTGCTCTCTCTCTCGCTCTTGCTCGCTCTCTTCTCGCTCTTCCTCTCTCTCTCCTCGCTCTCTCTCATTCGCTCTCGCTCTCTACTCTCGCTCTTCTCTCGTCTCCTCGCTCTCTCTTCTCTCTCTTCTCTCTCCTCCTCTCTCTCCTCTCTCTCTCCTCTCATCTCTCTCTCTCTCTCTCTCTCTCATCGTACAGCTTCGCCTGGAACCCGGATGTGACATCCGCGCGTCTTCTCGAACAGATCTGGATTGCCCCATGACCCGTGTCTGAACTGTCCGGACGACGTTTGGTACTGCTTGGGACCGAAAGCAGAACGAGCTCTTGGATGGCTGGCTGATCGCACATGAAACGCCAGACTAGTGTTGTGTGGGGAGGAAAGGATGCGAAAGAAAGATAGAGAACGAAGAAAACACAGATGAAATACAGCTGGCGAGTATGGATGTGATGGAAAAAATTCACCATGTATCCGATTTACAATATTATTTTTTTTGGTTTTGCTTTTTTCTCGCAATAAACGGGGGATCTGGTTTTGGCTGGAAACGACTGCGTGCCGTGTCTGCTCCATCCCCCGTTCACGCGACACCTTGGCCCGGATCAGAGGCGACAGGTTAGCAAGCAGCCGCGTTCGGCGTGTCCGAGGGGCGCTCGAATGCGCTCCGCTGACCCTGCGCCGATGGATGTATGATCGGATCGCGGCCGTCGTGCTTGCTTCTGCCACACGGCCATGCACGGTTCGGAGAAAATCTGGAGTACTGGTCCCGCACGGCGGCTGGCGGCGTCGTCCTCCGGATGGGAGACGTCGTGCCGTGAAGATCTAGTTAGATCGTCTGCCGTGGGATTGGGTGCGGCTGGGGGCCATTTGTAGTGTCAAGACCAGTTGTATTATTTTGGGGGAACAGTTAAGAACACGTGCGAATCGCCTACTTCTATCTACTCCTGTCTCTAATTTTTAGTTTGCGCCGTGCTTGTTCAAACGCACATCGAGACCGCTAAAAGTGGCTGATTAGAATCGGCCTGTGGACGCCCCCTCCCCCCCTCGCACGACCGAGAAGGGATCTCCGCCCCGGCGCCGCCTTCCTCGGGTCCGCGGGCAGGCGCGAGGCGGCGCGAGGGCGAGGGAGCCGGAACGTCGCTCGCCTTGTTCTAATTTGCCATCGGCGCTTTGCTCTTTTGGTCATCGCAGCGACGGCGTACCGCTCGCTCGGGAGTGGTCCCTGTTGGGAGAGTGCCTGAGTTGCGTCTGTATGGCAAAAACCTTTCCTGCCCCTCCCTCCCCCCCCCCCTCCCCCCCTCCCCCCCCCCCCCTCCCCCTCCCCCCCTTCCCCTCTAAATCGCTTGTTCGTTCTTCCGGGTTTTCCCCGAAGTTTCCCTTTGCGTATTGCCTGTTTCCCGGATCGAGGCGCATCGCGGCGAACGTCGGCGGTCGGTGCCACGAAAAGCGGCTCTCCGGCGGCCTTGTTCCGGCCGTTTCTACGTGGCGGGTTTGAGAACGTAGGCCAGGAAACGCGCTCGTAAATTTCAGCTACGAGGGGGCGTTGGGGATGCACAAACTAGAAACGAGCCAACGAGTAAACGAGGGAGCGAGCGAACAAGTGAACGTGTAAACGACCCAAAGAGCGAACGAATGAACGAATAAACGACCGAACGAGCGAATATGGGGGCCAAAAGACGGGGGAACAATAAACCCGAAAGACCCAAACAGCCACGAAGCCCAGTGAACGAGTAAAAAAAAGTAAAAAAACCCCCAACGACTAAAAAGCCACGAACGAACATGAAAGGTAAAAAATAAAAAACCCAAAGACCTAAACAGCCACGAAAGAACAGTGGCCGATGAACGACAAGCGGCAAAGTAACCCCGGGCGCGAAGGGGGCCTACCCAGGCAGGCTCGGGCCGGCCGGCTTCCGCGCCCCATTCGGTCGGGGCTCCCCCGACTCGGGGGGGACGAAGTGAGAGTTTTTTAACATACGCAACACAAACAGCCCCGCCAACACATTGGTTTTTTTCGAGCACACAAACACCCCACAACCCCCCAAACCCCCCAACAACCTCCCCCCCCCCCCCCCCACCCCCTCTTTCTCCGGGCCCCGCTGCCGTTTTAGGTTTTTTTAATTTTTTTTTCCACGCTTTCTCATACAGTTGCATTGGTTTTTTTTTATCTTAAAAAAAAAAAAAAACACCGCTCTCCTCCCCTCCCCCCCCCCCCTCCTCTTTTTCTTTCTCCCTCTCTCTCGCTCTGAGACTTCATCACACCTTCCTCCTTTCCTTTTTGTTTTCATTCTCTCTCCCCGACTTAATTCTCCCCTCCCTCCCTCTCCCCCTCTGCCCCCCTTTTTCCCTTTCCCTCCCACCCTTCTCCATTTTCCCCCCTTCCCCCCTCCCCCCCCCCCCCGCCCGATTTTTCCCCGGGAGGTCACCCCGAGGGTCGCGAGAGGCAGATTCGGGCGGCGGCGGCGGTGGGCCGTCCCCTGACCTCCTTCTCGAACCCCTGCCGCTTGGGTTCGTTGGGGAGGAGAGGGACGAGGGAAGAGCGGGGAAGGAAGAGAGAAGGGGGGGAGGTAAGGGGTGATGGGGGGGAGGCAAGGGGGGAAAAAAAGGGGGGGAGGGAGGGGGTTGATAGGGGAAAAAAGTGGAAGGGGGGGAAGGGGGTCCGGTGCTATGTAGGGGAACCGTAAGAAAGACCCAATGGGGGGGGAGTAAAGGGGGGGAAGGGGGAAAGGGATGGGGGGGGTGGGGCAATTTTCCCAAAAGGGGGGAGAGGAACGAAAGAAGAGTCAAAGGGCTAAACCTCCCGCAGGGGCCGACTTTGAGGGGCGAGGGGGCTTCGCTCGCGCCCTCCGCCGCCCCCCCCTCGCTGGTCCCTTTGGCTGACCCCAGCGCCTCGGGAGCTCCTGGCGCGGATTCCGTCTCCGCAGCTCTTTCCTCCCCTCCTTGTCTTCGCTTCTTTCTATCTTCTTTTTTCCTTTTTTCTTTTTTTTTTTTTTCTTTTTTTCTTCTTCTCTTTCCCCCCCCCCCCTCCACCTCCCCTCCTCCTCCCCCTCCTCCCCCCTCCTCCCCTCCTCCTCCTCCTCCTCCTCCCCTCCTCCTCCTCCTCCTCCTCCTCCTCCCCTCCTCCTCCCCCTCCTCCTCCCCTCCTTTTTTCGCCTTTCCTTCCCCCCTCTCCCCGGCTGCCCTCCCCTTTGCACTTTTCGAAAATGCAACATTAGGCGGCCGGTGATCTTAACAGCGTGCTTCCCCCCGGTTTCGTTCCCTCACTTTTCTTTTTGTGTCCCCCCCGCCTCGTCGCGCCGCTTCGGAATGACCATTTTTCATCTTGTGCTCAACCCCCTTCCCTTTGAATTCCTTTGGGGGTCTTCAGTTGGGGTCGTGTACTTCGCCGTGTTTATGTACCCGAATACCGCCACCGCCCCTACCCCTCCCCCGGAAATCGCCCCCCGGTACTAGGGCCGCCCGATACAGGGGTTGACGGTCGTTTCCGTCATCGGGGTGGCCGTGTGGCGGGGTTGTCGAAAAATTGAAGCGGGGAATTTGTTTATTTATTTTCGCTGCGTTGTGTTGCTGCGGGCCCCCTTTTGGGGGCCTGCCTTTTTTCATGCACTTTCTTCTTGCTGTAGCTCGACCCGGGGGGTTCGTTCGTGTATGTTTTCGCCCCCTTTGCTTCTTCGAGATTCCAACGGGGGCGTGTTTCGGGGGGTTTCCCACGAGCTCGTAGGAATGAGCGACTCCGGGTGTTCAAACCGGGGGAAACTCGGGGATTTTTTTGGGCAGCACGTAGCTTCGTCCCCCAAATAATTCAAATTTTTTTAACTGATTCTATTCTAAAAGTTTCCCCAGGTACTTTTTTTCCCCTTCCCTCGTTAACCTTCCCTTTACGCTAAAATCTTAATCAAATCTTGTTTCCAAGCGTTCCCGCTCCTCCCTTGTCCTCCCAAACTGCGCTGTTTTTGTTTGCCTGGGGTGTGCGCCGCGGGCTGGACTCCGTTAAATTAATGCTTGCTTTTTGCCGAGCTTTTTTAAGCCTTGTAGGAAAAAGCGGGGGAAGGGACTCGACGTTCGTGGGGGGAAGGGCTTGGCGGGGCTGGTTACTTTGTTTAATGTATTACACTTTGCGCAACCCGTGTTTCGCTGGAAAAAAAGCCTGAGAAAAAAGGAAAATTAGAGGGTTTTTTTCAAAAAAATGCCGCTCGGAAAGGTGTGGAAAAAATTGGGAATTGATAAATTTTGGAACTGTTACGTTTTGTTGTCCTTTCAAAGCTTCTGCTAGTGTAATGATATTATATAATTTATATAATATATATATATATATATATATATATATATATATATTTTTATATATATATATAATATATTATTTTTATACTTTTATATATATATTTTATATATATATATATATATATATCTATAAATATATATATATGTTATATAATATATGTATAATTATGGTATCCTGATATTGATAATTATAGCGTGAATCCTTTTTCACGATCCAAGTCATGTTCCCTCTCCCGCCCCGCACCCCTTCCCCCCTTGGAAACTACTTCCGGTCAGCGGTTTTTCTTTTGGTAAAAAAACATACGACGAATTTGTTATTTAATGGAGCTGCAAAGTACCCACCGCGAGGGGGGGGGTACCTTGGGGATCCGGGAGGGCGCAAGGGACATGCTGAGTGATCGGGAAATGAAGCTGAAAGTGATGGGCAATGTCCTCGGATGATCTGAGGCATCTCGGCGATGGTGGTGGAGAGGAGGGAATAACCGGAGGATGGCGTGATGAGGGGGCCGGGATAAGAAAGGGAAGGTTACTGGTGTTGCTAGTTGGCGTTCTGATCCGCAGATAAGAACCAGGAACAGGAGGAGGTGGTGGGGTGGAGGAGGAGGGAAAAATAGGAGAAAAGGATATTTTTTTTAATTTGCCTTCGAGTCGTTCGTCCCCCGCGACAATACTTTACAACCCGTGAGGTTCGAGAGGGCGAAAATCGCCCACTTTTGATGGGCCCTAGCCGTCCCTGTGAGCACGGATTTGCCCCGGTCTGTCACTGTGGACCGGGGGGGAAATGATTAAGCCTTTTCGCCCCGCTCAAAACCTTTTGTTCCCCTGTCCGAGGAGGCTCGTGGGCGGGGAGTCACACGGGAGTAAGTCGTCCCCAATCGTTTTGGGAAATCATCATATCGCATTTGGGGTTTGGGGTTTGTTGAAGCGAAGTGTGTGGGGTGGTGTTGTGGGGGGGGGGGGGGGCCCTCAGGAGGGAGGGGAGATTTTTTTACTTTTTATTTGTTTTTTTGTGTGGGGGGTGGGGGTAAACATTTTAGTATTTCCACACACACCACACAACACAACACACACCACACAACACACACACACACACAAACACACACACACAAAATAAAAAAATAAAAAAAAAAAAAAAACAAAAAAAAAAAAAAAAAAAAAAAAAAAAAAAAATTTTTTATATATATATATATATATATATATAAAGTTTTTTTTTCTGATGTGTTTTCTTCGTATTTCGTCTCGCATCCCGCTCACAGTGTGTAATGTGTGCGTGTGTGTGCTTTGTGATTCACTTTTTAAATCCTGTTTATTTTCATTTTATTTTTTACCTTCATCTTCATCTTCGCCGGGAGTAACTGTCTCTCTTAAACACTTCCTTTTTCTTCACTTATTATTATCTTTTTAAAGCCTTGTTCAAAGGCGAATATGCTGTAAAAGCCCCGCGCGCGAGAGAGAGAGAGAGAGAGAGAAAAAAAAGTTTTTCTCTCGCAGTGTTATGGACGGAGGTGTTGGTGTAGCGGGGGGGGGGGGTGCTTCCTGGCTGCAATTTTTTTTTTTTTTTTGGCGGGGGCGTCCGTGCGTCCCCCTCCGGGCGTGTGGAGACGCCCGCAGGGGAAGTTACCGTTCCCTTGGCGCCTTTGGGGGGGGGGGGAGGGACAAAGGACGGATGGAGATTGATTTTTTTCCCCTTTTTAATTGCTACTTATTTGTATTTTTTTTGTTTTTTTGTTTTTTTGTGTATTACAGCTCCATGATGTGTTTTTAAAGACTATTCTTTGCATTTTGCTGAATGTGAGGTACGCGGTTCTAACTTTTTCCCTTTACTCACGTTTCCCATTTACTCACGTTTCCATTTACTCACGTTTCCTTTACTCACGTTCCCATTTCTCACTTCCCCATTTACTCACCGAGCGCCCTTTCCCTTCCTCCCGCAGCGCGAGAATCTTGCTGTGACGGGGAGTCGCTGTCGGGCCTGAGTCACGCCGAGCCATCGCGGTGTTCAAGTCGATCCGCGCCGGCAAGGTCATCATGCACGTGGGGCGAGGACGGCCCCCCCGCACAGGTGGGGGCTATCGCAGGTCAAAGGGGAGAGAAGGATAGGGAGGGAGGGGGAGAGGGAGAGAGAGGGAGGGGGTTGGGGAGAGAGAGGGGGGGGGAGGGGGAGGGAGAGGGGAGGGGGGGGGAGGGGTGGAGGGGTGGGGGAAGGGAGGGGAAGAGGGGGGGGTAAGGAAGGGAGGGATAGGAGAGGGGGAAGGGAAAAGGAAAAGAGTAGGGAAAAGGGAGAGAGAGAGAGAAAGAATGTGAGAGTAAATCCGTGGGGAAAGAGTGAGAGTTCCCCATTTCTCGAAGGCTTCTCCCGCCCCCTCCTAGCCTTTCTCTCGCACCCCTCAACAGCGCCTTTCCACCAGCCCCGAGGGCGCAGGAAGTCCAGTCAGTTTTGAATTATGATGGGAAGAGGATATTCCAAATTAGAGCAGGCGAGGAGGACATGTGGCCTGGCGTTATGGGCTCCCAACGCCTTCCTTTGATGTCCCTAAGGAGCTGGGGATACTAGTCGTTTACTTCCATGGAGTATGTTTTGGGTTTCCCCCTTGATGGTGGTTTGGAAAACCTGGGATATTTTTATTTTCCTTAGTGGGGTGTGGTCAGTGGCTTGCCTGGTTGAATGTTTATATTTTTTATATTATTAGATTCAAACATATTGAATGGGTTTTAGATTATTATTAGATGCATTTATATTTGTAGATGGCGGAGAAAAGAAAAGAGAGAGAGAGAGAGAAGAGAGAGAGAGAGGAGAGAGAGAGAGAGAGAGAGAGGATAGAAGAGAGGAGGAGGAGAATAAAATGAATTCATAAAACCTCACTCATACCTTGTTTTTTTTCTCGCCGTTGCAGATCTTCCAAGTCGAATCCTGTGACGAAATGGACAAGATGGAGTGAAGGGCGAGAAACGCAGGTCCTCCTCCCTCAGCGACGGGCATCGATCGGCTGGTTCCTGCCCCGGCGAAATCGGGCGAAGCCGTGAACGGACTCGCCTCCCCCCAAAAAAAAGAAATTTGAGGCAGATTTAGATTTGCTTGATGCTATTTGTGTCGCGAGATGGAAATGAAAATGGCAGGAATGGAAAAGGAAAAAAAAAATTGTAAAAAACGTCTCCGTATGATTTTTAAACCCCTTTTTTAGGAGGGAAGTGCTGACCCGAGATAGTCGGGTTCGTTGTGTACGGGTTTGGAGAAACACCCTCGTGAATCGCATTTTAAAAAAGAAAGTTTAATTTTTTAGTGGAACCGCCGCCGATGTATAGTAAAACCGCGGTTATATTATGGCGATAATTCCCGGAAGGAGCGCGGGAAACCCTTTATTTATGCAGTGTACATAATTTTTTTTATAGCTTTAAAAGGGAATTTTCTCTCTTTTTTTAAAATGAAAGTTTCGGAGGATTTTTTAATTTTGTTTTGTTTTTTTAAAAAAAATAATTCAAGTGAAGAAAGTAAGTGCAAGGTATAATCTGGAAAAAACCATCGCACAAAAAAATAAAGGTCGATTTTGGAAAAAGGAAAACGACCTGTCTTCAGGCCACCCGGGTCCCGTCGCCTCGCGGACGTTTGCGGGAAAATCCTCCTAAAATGTGGGGGGAAATAAAGCAGTGCAATGCAACTCGACGTTCGGCCTAGCGGAGAAGTGAAGAAAAAAATATCAGCCCAAAATCAGTAGAAAAAAGTGAGATAGAAAAAAAGTGAGATTTAATTAAAAAGGGGCGAAAACGGGGGAGATTCTGGCTTTAAAACACTTTTAAAAAGGCTCCTCATTTCGATGCGAGAGAGCTTTCGAGAATAATAATCTAATAAACGACCTCTGTACAGTTCGATATGATAGAGAAATTTATTGTATTTTTCAGTCTTACATATTGTATAAACACAACTAGTTTACGAGTTTATGTAAGAGTATTTTTTGCCAGATTTATTACGAGTTTATGTACAGTTTGTTTTTAAAACTCAGGTGCTCTGAATCAGTACAATATAGTGCTACTTTAAACTTAGATTTCATAGTATCAAAAATCACTGTACATACATTAGACTGGGACAATTTTTTTAACACTTTCTTCTGACCTTTTCTCTGTTTTTTTTTTGTTTTTTGTTTTAGTCTTTTATTAATTTTTCTTTCTGTGATTTTTTTTTGTAAAATAAATATTCCAGTGAATTTAAGATCGTTTTCTTTAAATCCTTTGGAGTTATTTTAGTGATGCGTGGAGTTTTGTTTTTCCTATCGATCTCATGCCCCTAACCATTGGTGTTAAAAGGTATGAAATAAAAGGGGAGGGAGGGGAAAAGAGAAAGGGGGAGAGGGGAGAGAGAGAGAAAACAGAAAGAAAAATAGAAAAGGAGAAAGAAAGAAGAAAAGAGACAGTGGAGAAAGAAGGAGAGAGAGAGAGGAGAGCGAAGGGGAAGACCGGGGCGGTTCCCCGGCGCCTTCTCCGTGGGCGTCCGACGCTCCTGTTCGAAAGCCCGCGCTGCCCCTGTGATCCTGATAATGAACCGTGAAAGAAAGGAACCCTCGTGGAACCCGGCGAACCCCCTGTGTTAAGGGGAACTCCTCGCGA
>NC_051397.1:39972826-39979676 GCF_015228065.2 Penaeus monodon | reverse complement strand
TATTATATATAAAATTTTTTTTTTTTTTTTTTTTTTTTTTTTTTTTTTTTTTTTTTTTTAGGGTGGGTTCCCATGTTTGAGCCGCCGTGGTCACAGCATGATACTTAATTGTAGTTTTCATGTTGTGATGCTCTTGGAGTGAGTACGTGGTAGGGTCCCCAATTACTTTCCACGGAGAGTGTCGTTTACCTTTTAGGTAATCATTCTCTCTATTTATCCGGGCTTGGGACCAGCACTGACTTGGGCTGGCTTGCCCACCTAGTGGCTAGGTAGGCAATCGAGGTGAAGTTCTTTGCCGAGGGAAAACGCGCGGCCGGTGACTCGAACCTTGAACTCAGATTGCCGTCGTGACAGTCTTGAGTCGATGCTCTAACCACTCGCCCCGCGGCTTAATAACAATAATAGTCAGGTGATATGATAATTTAATGGTTAATAATGGTAATAATAATAATAATAATAATATAATATAATAAATTATAGTAACAGTATAATATAATGATAATGATAATAATACGATATTATAATAATAATGATAGTAATGATAATAATAATAAAATAGTAATAATAACAGTATTAATAATGATAGTCCAATGCTAAAATAATAATGATAATGATAATAAAGATAAATTGTGGTGAAGATGATGATAACAATGATAATAATAGCAGTATTGATAATGAAGAAAATAATAATTATGATACTAACGATGATAATAATTATGATAATGATAATAATAATATAAATGATTATAAAGAAATTATTAATATTAATGATAATGATTACAATGATTTTAGTAATAACAGGATGAATGATAATATCAAGGGTAACGATAATGATAATAATATTGATAATAGTAATTACAGTGAAATATTATCATTTAATCATTATTATACTGTCATTATTATGTATTATTTATTATGATTATTATGATTATTATGATTATGATTATTATTATTATTATTATTATTATTATTATTATCATTTCTGTTGTTGCTGTTGTTGTTATTGACATTATCATTATAATTATTATTATAATTATCTTTTTTCTTTCTCATTATCGTTATTATTGTAACTGTTATTGTTATTGTTATTGTTATTATTTTTTATTATTATCATTATCATTATTATTATTATTATTATTATTATTATTATTATTATTATTATTATTATTATTATTATTATTATCATTATTATTATTATTATTATTATATTATTATTATCATCATTATTATCACTACCATTATTTTGATCTTCTTTATTATTTTATTATTATTGTCATGACGAAGAGAATAATAACAATAATAATGCTAGCAATGCAAAAGATAGTCATAACAATAATGAGAGTAAGAATGATGATGATTGTAATAAATATGACAATGATAATAATAATAATAATGATGATGATGATAATAATATAATAATAATAATAATAATAATAATAATAATAATAATAATAATAATAATAATGATAATAATAATAACAACAACAACAACAACAACAACAACACAACAACAACAATAATAATAATAATAACAGTAATAACAATAATAATAACAATAATAATAAAAACAATAATAATAATAATAATGATCATTATTATTATTATTATTATTATCATTATTATTATTATTATTATCATTATTATTATTACTACTACTACTACTACTACTACTACTACTACTAATAATAATAATAATAATAATAATAATAATAATAATAATAATAACGATAATAATAATAATAATAATAATGATAATAATAGCGATAAGAATAAGAATAAGAATTAATAACATATAATAAGTTATTAATAGGAATTAATAACAAATGATAATGATAATATTAATGATAGTAACATTAATAATAGCGATGATAATGATGATTACAATAGTTTTAATAATAATAATAGTAATAATAATAATAATAATGATAATAATAATAATAATAATGATAAAAATAATAATAATGATAATAATAATAATAATAATAATAACAATAGCAATATTGATATATGATGATAAAATAACAATAAAAGTTGTAGAATTGTTATATTATAATGATTTATATTATCGTTACTGATGCTATTATCACTATCATTAACATTCTCATCATTATTGCGATAATCATCATTATCTTCATTTTCATCATTACTAATTTCATCATTATCCTCATTTTTATCATTGTTGATATCGCTATCACACTCATTAATCATGACTCTAGCGCCATCCATTGCAGAAAACAGACAACACATAATATCTTCAAAAGTTAAAGAACGTTTTCGGACAACACAAAGCGAGAGAAATCATTGAAAATGTCCGATTCCGTAGCTTTAAGCTGAAAATTCTTCCATCCATCAACATTATTCTCTCGTCTTACATAAAAGTATAGAGCGAAGGATGTCATAAATCACAGTCTTATTTTCTATTATTTTTGCGGTTATATAAAGAAAATGACGTTTACGAGGAGATTAAAATTACACTTCAAGGAAACTCGGAGAAGGATGAATTAGTAACGGAGATTCTTTCGACATGGACAGCAGTAGAGACTCGGAAAGATGCTTCATCTAAAGTGCCTGAATTCAGATTATTCAATACTTAAATTATCTCTGTTATTATTAGTAGTAGCATCATTATTATCATTACCATTATTGTTATTGTTATTATTATTACTATTATTATCATTATTATTGTTCTTATGATTGTTGTTGTTGTTGATGTTATTGTTCATATTATTGTAATGATTATCATTATCATTTCTATCATTACTACTACTATTACTTTCATTATTATTATCATTGTTACTAGAATTATTCCTTTTGTTACTAACATTGTTTTTTTTAACCATTATTATTATTATTATCATTGCTATTATCATAATTAACCTTAATACAGAAGGTCAAAAGAAAATCCAGCGTTAAAAAATGGCGACAAACATGGGATTACCATAAAAAGGATTTATAAGAGTAATAGAATATAAATTATGATGTCCTGCTGAATTATATGTTTGGCCAAACACGATAATTATCATTATTATAATTAAATTTCTGTCCTTACATTATTATCATTAACAATATCATTACCATTATCAACATTACTGTTATTTTCATTACAATTATAATTATGTTATTTTCAATTACTATTACTCTGTTATTATTACAATTGTTATTGTCATTAACATTATTATTGCTATTACTACTATGGCCACATTATTATTTTTTTTCATAATTATCATCATTATCATTATTATTATTATTAACATAATTATCATAATATTAATATTATTATTATTATTATTATTATTTTTTACTAGTATTATCATCTGATTACCATCATTATCATTATCCTTTTTTCATTATCATGATCATCATTTTTACTATCATTTTTGTTGCTGTTGTTTTTCAACATTTTCAGTTATTATCATCATAAATATCACCATCATGCTTCTCATAATTGATATTACGCCAAGAATAGTATCAACTAATGATAATAATACCACTAATGCTATCATTCCTAACATCATCACCATGTAAATATTTTTCAATGTTATTATTGCGATCACTTTTATCGTCAGTATGCTTGTAATGATAACCATTATTGGTGACATTATCAAAACCAATTATTAGCACAGTAATTTCGATGCAACTGATACAAAATCCATTACTGAAACAAGTTCTAGTGATCCCCTTGTAGCAAACATACTTTATATTCCACATTCCACATGGTTGTATTTTACAGCCATGCCACCTCAGCTTGAACTGCTTGAATGTTACGAGATGTACTATCACGATCCAAAGTTTCTAAGCCTCCTCTCACTCTTACTCGTTACATGAGCTAGGAGGGTCGGTGCAAGGTCTATATAAGTAGGCTTATACTTATATACTTATATCGAACTTGCGTAGGCAGAGGAGGGTCTTCGAGGAGGTGCGTAGAGGCGAGGGTCTCACCTATTTGCTTACAAAATGTTATCACAACGCATCGTATCGTATTGATATGCTCATTATTCCAGGGATCAATATCGCACTGATGCGTATTATTATTACAATGACCGGATGAGAACTGTGAGAGGGAATTCTACATCACAATTCCTCGATTCCCATGCCTTCTGTTGAGTGTTATTGAGGTTTAGCGAGGTTCGACTAATTATTGAGATGGTGAAGGGAAATGGATCTTTTGTTGTGGTATTATAGAGTTAAATAAACTGATTAAAAAAATGGATTGACATGATTTAACACATACTCTACCTTTCGCTCCAGATCTCTCGTTCTGAGCAATATTTGCAAGACTCACGGCATAGAATATTGCGAGAGCGGACACAGTTCATTCATGCTATAAATAAACCACATTGTCATGGGCAGTATAATATCTTTCTCTAAGTTACTCAGATGGACGTTGCAATAATCATACGAAACAACCAGCAATTCATCACAGATACACTGGTAAGGATGGAAAAGATCGAGAATAGGGCTTCGTTGAGAGCCGCTTGTTGGCGTGGTAGTTAACTTGTTTTCTAAATCAGCAGATTGGTGGCGCTGTAGGTGGAAAGATATATATACTTAATACCATATAACGCAAGATTTATATGTTAGAAAGAATTATGAAATCGGCAACTCAGTGTTACAAGGCATAGTTTATTTGGAGAATTGCGAATTTCACATAGAATACGAGATTGTAATACCTAAGATATTACTTATGAAAATTGAATATACATGCTACACCAAGAACTTTAAAACTTGGAAATATTGCCAGATATGTAAATGGCTATCGATCCGTCTGCCGTCTGCTTTTCGACTCCGATCATGAGCTGTCTTTAATAAACTGTCTTGGCCGGGGAAGCACCCAGGATTTTTTTTTTCGGGAAAGGAGGTCATAAAAATGGTAAGTACTGAGTAAAGGGGAAATTTAATTCACAGTTACTTTTGTTCTTTTGAAATACATGGAATGCTTTATTTACATACAGAAACCTCACGTATGACTAAATAAAAACAATTTTGCTATGATGTTTATCACACAGTACTTCATATCTCTACAGAGAGGAAGTTCTTATGCTCCTCTACACCCGGGGCCGACCTCCTTGCAGCCTAGGAGGTGGTAGTTCAGTGTTATTATTATTGACATTATTATTATTATTATTATTATTATTATTATTATTATTATTATTATTATTATTTCTTTGTTATCATTATCATTATTTCTATCAGTATGATTTCTTTGTTATCATTATCATTATTTCTGTCAACATTATCGTCGTCATTAATATCATTATTATCATTTGAATCTGCAAATGAATGCGTTGATTGACAGAATGTTTTAACGCGACGAAGTTATGGCGTAAAACACAAATAGAATTGTTTAAAAAAAAATTATGTTGCCTAATATCACCTATCAAATACGTAATCAAAAGTCCAATATACGAAGTGACAATGAGATTGCAAATCATACATATGATACGTGAGCCAATGGCGAGACCTCACACCTATATCCTTCATCACAGACCCTTTCCCTTCCTACCATGGAACCCGTCGTGCAGCTGGAACGAGGAGTAAGAGAGGGAGGAAGTTCAGTGGGTCGTGACAGTACCTGCTATACAGTCGTGTTTACACACATCTTTGAGTAACTGTTGCATGTCCCCTTGTTTCCGCCATGCAATGGCTTAGTTATCCAGGTGGTTCTCAGAATGTAACTGAAGTGTTTTCCTCTTACTACCTAGTTGTTGTTGTGTTATATTGCTTGTTGTATTGCTCTGATTACAAGCTTTCGGTTGTAATCTTTACTGTAGAGTTTGGCATGTATTGTTTTCCAGTATATTGATAAAGCTGGTAACCAAGCCATACTGTCGCTGGGTCGTCTCCTTTATTGTCAGTTGGTCATTCGAAGGACTATTGTCTACATACTCTTTTACAACTTTTCAAAACAGGAGAAAACAGTACTCCTATTATTCTTAAATCTATCAGTAGAATAGTATGATGACCTTTATTGCTTATAAAAATCCACCGTACTTGTGGTCATATATTTCTAACATAGGAACGTGAGGACAAAATGGTCTGATATAATTACATAAATTAAGAGACCATAAACCATGAGGTTTCGAGTCAAAACATTACCATATAATCTATCCTTGGGTTGGAATCAATTATCAAATTTTGGCGGCGATTCGGGTCAAAGAATTCTTTACTATTGCATTGCAATAAATCTTTGCCGACTAGATATTAAATTTCCTTTAGAATGCTGTGGTACACATGTAATCCATGAAGGGCGTAAGACCAAAAATCGCAATTCAAAACATTATTCACATCCTTTTAGAATAATTCCATGCCTGGAGAACGCACTGAGTCTTAGTAAATTATCAAGTAAACACCTTTCAACATAATCTGAGCACAACTAGCCTAATCTCGAATTCTGGGTCCTGCAGAGTCGTTGGTTTTATACGTTAGATTCACCAATATGCCCTTTTACACTTTAAAATTGCCTTATCATTCATCCACATACATCAGGTTGTACTTATGAAAGGTAGAATGGGAATTAGTCTGGATTTTTTCGATCTAGACATTTTTGAGAAACATATAATCAAAGACCGCGTACATGTTCAGATGATGACAACTAGGTAAAACTGTGTGATATTTTCACTTAAACATGTCTCAATAATCTTCCAGTGTCCATGGTCATTACACAGCATTTTATTTTTTCTTTTGAAAAGTTCTGGAAAACAGTTTAAAGTCAGAATTATGCAAGTGAATGTAATGAAATAGGTCCTTATGTATACTCTTTGCTGAACGATAGCAAAGTGTAATCATGATGAGAGAAAAGGGGACGTTTGAAACCTACTTTTTTTAACATAGAATGCGTTTCCAAATTTTT
>NC_051397.1:39958835-39972726 GCF_015228065.2 Penaeus monodon | reverse complement strand
CGCTTTTTTTTCCTCTCTTGGCTTTTTTCCCCTTTGCGCTCTCTCTCGTCTCCCCTTTTTTCCGTCTCCCCCCTCTTCCTTCCTCTGTTCTTTTTTTCCCTCTTTCCCCCTGCCCTTTTCTTCTCTCTTCTTTTCTCTGCTTTTTGCCCTCCCCCTCTGGCTCCTCTCTCTCCTCGGCTCTCGCTCTCTCCGCTCTCTCTCCCCCTCTCCTGCTTGGGCTCGGGGTCTCTCCCTCTCTCTCGCTCTCTCCCTCTCTCCCCGTCTTCTGGTCTGGCTCCCTCTCTCCCCCTCTTCTCTCGGTCCTTCCCTCTGGCTTTTCCCCCCTGGTTCCTCCTCGGCTCTCTCCCCCTCTCTCCTCCTCTGGCCCCTTTTCCCCTCGCTCTCCTTCTCCCTCTGGCTCTCCTCTCTCCTTCTTTTTTCTTCCTCCTTTCTTCCCCTCCCCCCCCCCCCCTCCTCGGCCCTGCTCTCCCCCTTTTCTCTCCCCGCTCTCCGCCCTCGCTTCTGCTCTCGCCTCTCGCGCTCTGGTTCCTCCCCCTCCTCTCCCTCCCCCCCCCCGCTCTCTCGCTCTCTCCTCCTCTCTCTCGCTCTCTCCCGCTTTTTCTTTGTCTCTCTCCTCTGGCTCTCGTCTCTCCCCTCTCTCTCATTCTCTCCTCTCTTTCTCTTTTCCTCGTTGGCCTGCTCTCTCCGCTTTTTGGGCCCCTCCTCTCCCCCTCCTTCCCTCCCCGCTCTCTCCCCGCATCCGCTCCTCCTCGCTCGGCTCTCGTTCTCCCTCGGGTTTCCCTCTCCGCCTTTCTCTCTTTGCTCTTCCCTCCCCTTTCGTCTTCTCTTCTCCTCTCCCTTCTCTCCTCTTCTCTTGCTCGGTCTCGTCTCTGCCTCTGGTCTTCTCTGCTCCGTCCTCTCCTCTGGCTTTGCTCTCTCCTCCTTTTCCTTTTCGCTTTCCTCCTCTCCTTTCTCTCCTCGCTTCTCTCGCCTCTCTCCTCTGGGTCTTTCTCTCTCCCGCTCTGGCTCTCGCTCTCCCCCTCCGCTCTGGCCTCCTCTCTCGTCGTCGGCTCCCGCCCCTTCTCCCGGTCCCCTCTCTCTCCTCTCTTTTCCCCTTCCCCTTTCCTCTCGCTCTCTCCTCCTCTCCTCGCTCCCCTCGTCCTCTCTCTTCTCTCTCTCGTTTCCTCCCCCTCTCTCCTCCTTGGCTCCGCTCCTCCCTCTCTCTCGCTCTTTTTCCTCCTCTGGCTCTCGCTCCCTCGGCCTGGGCTCTCCCCCGCGCTCGGCCGGCCTCTTGCTTGTTCCCTTTTTTTCTCCCGGTCTTCCCTCCCTTTGTCGCTCTCGCCTTTTTTTTTTTTATCGCCCCTTCCCCCTCTGGCTCTTGCTCTGGGCTCCCTCCCCCTTCTCGTCGCTCTTTTGCTCTTTTGCTTTTTGGGCTCTCGCTCTCCCCCGTCGGCCCCCCCCCCCCCCCCCCCCCCCCCCCCCCCCCCCCCCCCCCCCCCCCCCCCCCCCCCCCCCCCCCCCCCCCCCCCCCCCCCCCCCCCCCCCCCCCCCCCCCCCCCCCCCCCCCCCCCCCCCCCCCCCCCCCCCCCCCCCCCCCCCCCCCCCCCCCCCCCTTTTTTTTTTTTTTTTTTTTTTTTTTTTTTTTTTTTTTTTTTTTTTTTTTTTTTTTTTTTTTTTTTTTTTTTTTTTTTTTTTTTTTTTTTTTTTTTTTTTTTTTTTTTTTTTTTTTTTTTTTTTTTTTTTTTTTTTTTTTTTTTTTTTTTTTTTTTTTTTTTTTTTTTTTTTTTTTTTTGGCTCTTTTCCCCCTCGGGCTCCGCCTCTTCCCTCGGCTCGGGCCTCTTTGGCTCCCCTCCTCGCCTCTGGCCCCTTGCTCTCCCCTTGCCCCGGGGGCCTTTGGGCTCTCCGTCCTCCCCTTGGGCTCTCGTTTCTTTTCCCGTTTCGGGCTTTTTGCTCTTTTCCGCGCTCGGGCCCCCTCGCTCTCCCCCCTTGCTCTGGCTTCGCTCTCCCTCGCTCTGGCTCCCCGCTCTCTGCCTCTGGCTCTCGCTTTTGGCTCTGGCTTTTCCCCCTTCGCTCTGGTTTCTTTTCTCCCCGGCTCGGGCCCTCTCTCCCTCGCCTCGGGCTTTTGCTCTTTTCGTCGCTCTGGCTCTCTTCCCCGCTCGGCTCTCGCTCCCTCGTCCTTGGCTTTCGCTTTTTCCTCGTCTGGCTTTTGCTCCCCTGGGCGCTCGGCTCCCCTTTTCTCGTCGCTCTGGCTTTTCCTCCCCTCGTCGCTCCCCCTTTTTTTTGGCTCGGGCTTTTCCTCCCGGGCTCGGGGCTCCCCCCTTTTTTCCTCGTTCTGGCTTTTGTTTAATGGCCCCCTTGGGGCTCCCCTTTGGCCCCGTTTCGGCTCTCGCTCTCCCCTCGCTTTTGGTTTTTGCTCTCCCCTCCTTCTGGTTTTGCTCTCTCCCGCTTTTGGCTTCGCTCTCCCCCTTCGCTCTGGCTCTTGCCCTCTCCTCGCTCTGGCTTTTGTCTCTCCTCGCTCTGGCTCTCGCTCCCCTTCCCTCGCTCGGGCTCTGCTTTCTCGCGTCGGGGTCTTATCTTTTCCTCCCCCTCTGGCTCTCGTTTCTCCGTGCGCTGGCCTCGCTCTCCCCTCCTCTTTTTTTTTTTTTTTGGCTCTCGCTCTCCCTCGCTCTGGCTCTTTTGTTCGGCTTTTGCTCCCCTTTTGCTCTTGGCTTTTCGCTCTCTCCTCGCTCGGGCTCTTGCTCGGGTTTCTCGCTCTCTCTTTCGCTTGGCTTTTCCTCTCTCGCCTTGGTTTCTTGCTCTCTTCGCCCTGGCTCTGCTCTCCCCGTTGGGCTCTGGCCCCTCCCCCTCTCCTCCCTCGCTCTGGTTTCTGGCTCTCCCTTCCCTTTGGGCTTTTGCTCTGGCTTTTTGCTCTCTCGTGCTCTGGCTCTCGCTCTCCCGCTTGGCTTTTGCTTTTGCTTCGGCTCTCCCCCTTCCGCTAGGGGTCTCGCCTCTTCGCGCTCGGGCTTTTTGCTCTCTCGCGTTTTGGGTTTTCCCCCTTTTCTCACGTTCGGGCTCCGCTCTCTCGCGCTCTGGCTCTCGCTCTCTCGCGCTCTGGCTCTCGCTCCCTTGGGTCGGCTCTGGCTCTTGCTCTGGCTTTTGCTCTCCCCTCCTCTGGCTCTCGCTCCCCTCGGGGCCTCTGGCTCTCGCTCTCTCCGCTCGGCTCTCGCTCTCTCGCCCTCGGCCCCTGGCTTTCCCCTCGCTCTGGCTTTTGCTTTTGGGGCCCCTTGGGCTCTCTCGCGTTTTGGGCTCTCGCTCTCTCGCGCTCGGGGCTTTTCGCTCTCCCCTCCCCCTGGCTCTTTTCTCTCGTGCCTTGGCTCTGGGCCCCTTTTCGCGCTTTTGCTCTCCTTTTCTCGTCGCCGGCTCTCGCTCTCCCCTCCCCTTGGGCCTCTCCTCCCCTCGCGGCTTTTGGGCCGCTCCCCGTCGCTTGCTTCCTCTCTCGCGCTCTGGCCTCGTTTCTCCCCTTCGCTCGGGTTTGCTCTCTCCGCTCTGGCTCTCGCTCCCCTCGGCTTGGCTCCCCGCCTCTGGCTCTTCCCTCTCCCCTGCTCGGGGCTTTTGTTCTCTCGGGGCTCGGGTTTCTTTTTTCCGCGCTGGCTTTTCGCTCTCTCCCTCGGCTCTGGCTCTTCTCGTCGCTCTGCTCTCCTCTCTCGTCGCTTGGTTCTCGCTCTCTCCCCGCTCTTGGCTTTTCCCCGGCCTCTCGCCCCGCTTTTTGGTTTCTCGCTCCCCTCCTGGGCTCTGGCTTTTCCGGCTCCCCTCCCCCCGCTTGGCTTTTGCTCTCTCCCCCGGCCCCTTGCTCTTTTCCCCCCTTTGCTTTTTTTCTTTTTTTCTTTTCTTTTTTTTTCCCCTTTTCCCCTTTTTTTTTTTCCCCGCTCCCCCTCCTCGTCTGGCTCTTGTCTGGCTCTGTTTCCCCTCGTCGCTCTGGCTCTCGCTCCCCTCGCGCTCGGGGGCTTTTGCTCTCCTTTCCCCTCGGGCTTTCCCTCTCCGCTCTGGCTCTCCCCTCTCTCGCGCTCTGGCTCTCGCTCTCTGTTTTTGGGGCTTTTGCACTTGTCCTCGGTCGCTCTGGCTCTTCCCTCCCCCTCGCTCTGGCTCTGGCTCCCCTTCGCGCTCTGGCTTTTTGCTTTCTCGCGTCTGGCTTTTGCTCTTTTCCTCGCTTGGCTCTCGCTCTCCCCCTTTTCGCTTTTGGCTCTTGCTCGGCTCTTGCCCTCTCGTCGCTCGGGCCCTCTCGCTCTTCCTCTTGGTTTTTCCTCTCTCGCGCCTGGCTCTGCTCTCCCCTGCTTTTCTTTTGCTTTCTCGCGCCCCTGGCTTTTGCTCCCCTCGTCGCCCTGGCTCTCGCCCCTCCCCCTCGTTCTGGCCCCCCGTGGTTTCTCCCCCCGTCGCTCTGGCTCTTGCCTCTCGCGCTCTGGCCCCCTCCTTTTTCCCTTGGGCTCTGGCCCCGTTCTTTTCCTCGTTTGGCTTTTGCCTCATCTGCGCTCTGGCTTTTCCCCTCGGGCTCCCTCCTCTTGGCTTTTGGCTCTTTCCTCGCCGGCTCTTGCTCTCCCCGGCCCCCGGGTTTTTTGGCTTTGCTCTCCTCGCTCTGGCTCTCGCTCCCCTCGCGCCTGGTTCTTGCCCCTCTTCTCGCTCTGGGCCCCCTTTCTCTCCCTCGTTCTGGGCTTTGCTCCCCTCGCTCTGGCTCTTGCTTTCCCTTCGTCTGGCTTTTGCCTCCCCCCTCTGCTCTCGCTCTTCCTCTTTCCCTGGCTCTTGCTCTCTTTTGCCCCTTTTGGCTTTGCTCTCTCCCCGCCTCTGGCTTTTGCTCTCTCGGTCGCTCTGGCTTTTCGCTCTCTTCCTCGGCTCTGGCTCTTGGCCCCCTCTCCCCCGGCTTCTGGCCCCGCTCTCTCTTTCGCTTTTTGGCTCTTGCTCCCCGCCTCGTTTTTGGCTCTCGCTCTCTCTCGCTCGGGCTTTTTGCTTTCTACCCGCTTCTGGCTCTTGCTCTCTCCTCCTCTGGCTCTGCTTTTCCTCGCCCGTTCTGGCTCTTGCTCTCTCCTCGCTGGCCTTTTTGCTCTCTCCCGCTCTGGCTCTCCCCTCTCTCCTCGTTCTGGTTTCTTGCTCCCCTCGTCGCTCTGGCTCTTGCTCTCTTCCTCGCTTTTTGGCTTTTATTTGTCCCCGCGTCTGGTCTTGCTCTCCCCTCGTTTCTGGCTTTTGCTCCCCTCTCGCTCTGGCTTTCTCTCTCCCCCTTCTGGCCCCTTGCTCTCCCCCTCGCCTGGCTCTTGCCTCCTCGTTCTGGCTTTTCGCCTTTCCCCCGCTCTGGCTCTCGCTCTCTGGGTTTGGGGCTTTTGGCTCTTTCTCTTTTTCCCTCGCTCCCCTCCCGCTGGCCTTGCTCCCCTCCCCCGCTCGGGCCCTTTTTTTCCGCTTCTCTCTTCCCTCTAGGCTCTGCTCTCCCCTCGTTCTGGCTCTTGCTCTCCCCCTCTTCCCCCTGGCTTTGCTCTCCCCTTTGCTTGCTTTTGCTCTCTCGTCCTCGGGCTCTGCTCTTTTTTTTCGCTCTGGTTTTTTGCTCTCCCCTCGCTCTGGCTTTTGTCTCTCGTCCCTTGGGGCCTTGCTCTTTTTTCCTCTTTTCGGCTTTTGGCCTCTGGGTTCGCCTGGCTTTTGCTCTCTCTTTTTGGCTCTTGTTTTCCTCTCCCCCGCTCTGGCTTTTTGTCTCTCTCGCTTTCTGGCTTTGCTCTCTCCTCGCTTTTGGCTTTTGGGCTCCTCCCTTCTGGCCCCTTGGGCCTCTCTCCTCTCTCTGGCCCCTTGCCTCTCCCCTCCTTTGGGCTCTTGCCCCTTTCCTCGCTCTGGCTCTTGCCTCTCGCCTTCTGGCTTTTTGCTCTCCCCTTTCCTCTGGTCTGCTCCCCCCTCGCTGGCTCGGCTCTTTTGTCGCTCTGGCTTTTTGCTCTCCCCCTCGCTCTGGTTTTCCTCGCTTCTCTCGTCCTTTCCCCCCTGGCTTTTGCTCTCTCCTCGTTTCCTGGCTCTTGCTCTCCCCCGTCCCGCTTTTTGGCTCGGGTTTTTCTCCTCCGCTCTGGTTTTGCTCCCCTCGCCGTTTGGCTTTTGTCTTTTCGTCGCCGGCTCTTGCTCCCCTCCTCCCCTTTTTTTTCCTTTTTTTCTCCTCGTCTCTTTGCTCTCTCGTCCTCTGGCTCTTGCTCTCCCCTCCTCTGGCCCCTTTGCTCCCCTTTTTTCCCCCTCGGGGCTCTTGCTCTCTCCTCTCCCCCCTCCCCCCGCTCGGTCTTGCTTCCCCTCGCTTGGCTCTTGCTCTCTCTTCCCCCTTTCCTTTCTTTTTCTTTTTTTTTTTTTTTTCTTTCTTTTCCTTTGGCTCTTGCCCCTCTCCCTCTTTTCTTCTGGGCGTTGGCTTTTCCCTCTCTCCTCGCTCTGGCTTTTGCTCTCCCCTTCCGGCTTTTGGCTCCCTTCCCTCTCCTCTTTTTCCCCTCCGTTTGGGCTTCTTGTTTCTTTCCCCTCGCTCTGGCTTTTTGCTCCCCTCGTCCCTGGCTCTTGCTCTCTCCTCCCCCCTGGCTTTTTCTCTCCCCTCGCTCGGGCCTTTGCCTTTTGTCGCCTGGCTCTTGCTCTCTCCTCGCTCTTCTCGCTCTGGCTCTTTTGGGCTTTTCTCTCCCCCCCTTTGGCTCTTGCTCTCTCTGGCGCTTGGCTTTGCTCTCTTCGCTCGGGCTTTTGCTCCCCCTCCGCCCTGGCTTTTGGGTCTCTCGCGCGGGCTCTTGTCTCCCGTCCTTTTCTTTTCTGGGTTTCTGGCTCTTGCTCCTCGTCCCTTGGGCTCTTGCTCTCTCCCCCTTTTCGGGCTTTTTGCTCTTTTTCGCGCTCTGGCTCTTGCTCTTTCCCTCCCCTTGGCTCCTTTCGCTCTCTCTTTCCCGGGCCCTCTTGCTCTCCTCCTCTGGCTTTTGCTTTTTCCCCTCTTCTTTCTGGCGGGCTTTCTTTCCTCTCTCTGGCCCTTGCTTCTCTTCCTCTGGTCTTGCTCCCCTCCTCCCCCTTTTTTGCCTTGCTTTTCTCTCTCTGGGTCTTCTTGCTCTCTCCCTCCTGGCTCTTGCTCTCTCCTCCTCTGGCTCTTGCCTCCCCTCCTCGGGCTCTTGCTCCCCTCGCCTTTCTGGCTCTTGCTCCCCTCCCGCCTTTTCCTCGCCTGGCTCTTGCTCTCTCCGCTCTGGCTCTTCCCTTTTCTTGCGCTTTTCCTCTTGTCTCTTGCCTCTGGCCTTGCTCTTTTCGGGCTCTGGCTCTTGCCCCTTTTCCTTTCTGGCTTTGCTTTCGCGCTCTGGCTTTTGCTCTCCCTGGGTTCTGGCTCTTGTTCTCTCCCGCCTTTTGGCTCTTCTCTCTCCCTCTCCGGCTCTTGCTTTCCCCTCGCTCGGGGTTTCTTGCTCTTTCCTCTCTCTGGCTCTTGCTCTTCGCCCTCTCTGGCTCTTGCTCTCCCCTCTCTGGCTCTTGTCTTTCGTCGCTCTGGCCTTGCTTTTTCCCCCTTTTCTTGCTCTCTCCTCATCTGGCTTTTGGTTCTCTTCCCCTTCTGGTTTTGGCTTTTTGTCTTCTTCCTCTGGCTCTTGCCTCTCTTCTTCGGGCTCTTGCCTCTCCCCCCGGGCTTTCTTCCCCCGCTCCGGGCCCTTTGCTCTCTCGTTTTCTTTTGCTCTCGCCTCCTCTCCCCCTCTGGCCCCTTGTTTTCCCCTCCCCGGCTCTTGCCTTTTCCGCCCCTTTTGCTCCTCGCTCTGGGCCTTTTTGCCTCCTGGCCCTCTTTTTCAAACTTCTCTTTTGGCTCTTGCTCTCTCGTCGCTTGGCTCTTGCTCTCTCCCCTCGGTTTTTCTTTTCGCTCTTTTTTTTTTTTCCTTTTTGGCTCTCGCTCTCTTTCTCTGGCTCTTGCTCTCTTCTCTCTCGGCTCTTGTTTCCCTCCTCCTCGGGCCCTTTTGGGTCTCTCGTCGCTTTGGCTTTCGCTTTTCCCCTTTTTCCTTGCTCTCTCCTCTCATCTTTTTTCTTTTCCCCTCCCCTTCCGTCTGGCTTTGGTCTTGTCGCTCGGGCCCTTTTGGCCTCCCCTTCGCGGGCTTTTTGGCTCTCGCCCCCTCTTTTTTCGCTCTGGCTTTGCCTCTCGCGTCATGGTCTTGCTCTCCCCCTTCCTCTGGCTCTTGCTCCCCTCGCGCTCTGGTTTTGCTCTCTCGCGCTCTGGCTTTTGCCCCCGGCGCTCTGGCTCTCCTCTTTTCGTTTTTTGGCTCTTGCTCTTTTCGCCGCTTGGCTTTGCTCCCCGGGGAACCCTGGCTCTTGCTCTCTTCGCGCTCCGGGCCTCTTGCTCTCCCCGCTTCGGCTCTTGCTCCCCTCCCCTCTGGCTCTTGCTCCCTCCTCTCTCTTGCTCTCTCGCGCTCGGGCTCTTGTTTCCCCTTTCCGCTCTGGCTCTTGCCTTTTCCGGCCGCTCTGGCTCTCCCCCCCCCCCCCCCTCTCGCGTCGGGTTTCTCGCTCTCTCGCGCTCTGGCCCCTGCTCTCTCCGCTCGGGTTTCTTGCTCTTCCCCCTCCTGGGCCGTCTTCTCCCCGGGCTTTGGGCCTCTCTTGCGCTCTGGCTCTTGCTCTCTCGCGCTCTGGCTCTTGCTCTCTCGCGCTCTGGCTCTTGCTCTCTCGCGCTTTGGCTCCTTGCTCTCTGCGCGCTCTGGCTTTTTGCTCTCCGCGCTCGGGGCTCTTCTCCCCTTTCCCGCTCTGGCTCTTGCTCTCTCCCCCTTCGGCTCTTGCTCTTTTCGCGCTCGGGCTTTTCCTCCGCTCCGGGTTTTCTTGTCTTTTGGCTCTGGCTCTTGCTCCCCTCGCGCTCGGGCCCCTTTTCCCTCTCTCCCCTCTGGCTCTTGCTCTTCGCGCCCCGGGCCTCGCTCTCCGGCTCTGGTCTTTGCTCTCCCGCTCGGGGCTTTTGGGTCTCTCCTCGCTTTCTCGCTCGGGCTTTTTTGCTCTCTTGCGCTCTGGCTCTTGCTCTCTTCGCGCTCTGGTTTCTTCCCTCTCTCCCCGCCTGGCTCTTGTCCCCTCGGTTTTGGGCCCTTTTGCTCTTTTCCCGCGCTCGGGCTCTCGCTCCCCTCGCGCCCCGGCCCCTTGCTCCCCTCCCCCCGCTCTCCTCGTTTGGGCTCTTGCTCCCCTCTTCGCTCTGGCTCTTGCTCTCCCCGTCCTCTGGCTTTTGCCTCTTCGTCCTCGGGCTTTGCTCTCTGTGCTCTGGCTCTTGCTCTCCCCGCGCCCCTGGCTCTTGCCCTTCGCGCTTCCTTGTTCTTTGGTTTTGTTTTCGCGCTCTGGCTCTTGCTCTCCGCCTCTGGCTTTTTGCCTCCCCTCGTCCCCCTTGGCTCTTGCCCCTCTTCGCCCCCCCCCCCCGCCTCGGCTCTTGCTCTCTCGGGGGCTCTGGTTTTTCCCCTCTCGTCCCCTCGGGGCTCTTGCCTCCTCGCGCTTCTGGTTTCTGCTCCCTCCGCCCTCGGCTTTTGTTTCTTTTTCCCGGCTTTTCCTCGCTCGGGCTCTTGCTCTTTTTCGCGCTCTGGCTCTTGCTCTTTTCGCCTCGGGTTTTTTTCTCTCTCGCGCTCGGGCCCTCTTGCTCCGGCTTGGCTCTTGCTCTTCGCGCTTTTGGCTTTGTTTTTTTTCCCCCCTTCCTCGCGCTCGGGCCTTCTTCTCGCGCTTGGCTTTTGCCCCCTCGTCGCTCTGGCCTTTTTTTTCTCGTCGCTCGGGCTCTTGCTCTTTTGCGCTCTGGCTTTTTGCCCCTTTTCGCGCTCTGGCCCCGCTCTTTTCCCGCTCTGGTTCTTGCCCCCCCCGCGCTCGGGTTTTTGCTCTCTCGTGCTCTGGCTTTTTGCTCTCCCCGGTCCCCTCGGGCCCCTTTTGGGCTCTCCGTTCGCTCTGGCTCTTGCTCTCTTCCCCCCCCCCCCCCCCCCCCCCCCCCCCTCCCCACCCCTCCCCCCCCCCCCCTCCTTCCCTCCCCCCCCCCTCTCCCCCCCCCCTTTTCCTCCCCCCCCTCCCCCCCCCCCCCTTTTTCCCCCCCCCCCCCCCCCCCCCCCCCCCCCCCCCCCCCCCCCCGCCCCCTTTTCCCCCCGGCTCTTCTCGCCTGGCCCCGGGGTTTTCTCGCGCTTTTGGTCTTGCTCTCCCCCGCGCTCTGGCTTTTGCCCCAAACTCGTCTCTTGCTCTCTCCTCGTTTCGGGCTTTTGCTCTCTTTTCACTCTTCTGTGCGGGCTTTTGGGTCTCTTCGTCGCTCTGGCTCTTGCTCTCTCTTGTTCGGGCCCTTTTGCCCCTCCTCGCTCTTCTCGCTCGGCTTTTTCTCTCTCGTCTCCCTGGCTCTTGCTCCCCTGGGCTCTTGGCTCTTGCTCTCTCGGCTTGGCTCTGCTTTTATCGTCTCTCTGGCTCTTCCCTTTCTCTCGCTCGGGCTTTTGGGGCTTCCCCCTCGTTCTTCTCCCCTCTGGCTCTCGCTCCCCTCGTCTCTCTGGCTTTGCTCCCCTTCGTCGCTCTGGTTTCTTGCTCTCTCGCGTTTTCTGGCTTTTGGGCTCTCTCCTGCTTTGGCTCTTTTTTCCCCGCGGCTTTGGCCCTCTCGCCTCTCGGCTCGGGGCCTCTCGTTTATCTCGCGCTCGGGGCTCCGCTCTTCGTCGCTCTGGCTTTTTGCTCCCGCGTTTGGGCCTTTTCCCTCTCTCGTCCTCTGGCTCTTGCTCTCCGTCGCTCTGGCCTTGCTCTCTCCGCTTGGCTTTTGCTCTCTCGCGCTCTGGCTCCCTTTTCGCGCTCGGGCCTTCTCTCTCGCGCTCTGGCTCTTGTCCCCTCGCGCTCTGGCTCTTGCTCTCTCGCGCTCTGGCTTTTGCCTCTCGGCTCTGGTCTTGCTCCTCGCGCTTTGGCTCCGCTCTTTTCGCGCTCTGGCTCTTGCTCTCTCCTCGCTCTCCTCGCTCTGGCTCTTGCTCTCTCTTCGCTCTGGCTCTGCTCTCTCGCGCTCTGGCTCTTGCTCTCTCGTCTCTCTGGCTCTTGCTTTCTAGTCGCTCTGGCTCTTTGCCTCTCGCCCCTTGGCTTTTGCTCTCCCCTCCCCTCTGGCTTTTGCTCTCCCCGCGCCCCTGGCTCTTGTCTCTCCTCGCTTTTTCTCGCTCTGGCTCTTCCCTCTTTTGCGCTCGGGCTCTTGCTCTCTCGCGCTCTGGCTCTTGCTCTCTCGTCGCGCTTTTGGGGCTCTTGCTCTCTCGCGCCCCTGGCTTTTGTCTCTGGGGCGCTCTGGCTCTTGCTCTATCGTCGTTTCTGGCCCTCTTGCTCTCTCGCGCTCTGGCTCTTGCTCTCTCGCGCTCTGGCTCTGCTCTTCGCGTTTTTTTCCTTTCTCTCTTCTCTCTTTTTTTTTTTGGCCCTCTTGTCTCTCCAGGTCTTTCGCCCCGGGCTTTTTCTCTCTCCCCCTCGGGCTCTCGCTCCCCGCCGCTCTGGCTCTCGTTTCTCTCGTCCCCGGGCTCTTGCTCTCTCGTCGCTCTGGTTTTGCTCTCTCGTCGCTCTGGCTTTTCCCTCTCTCGTCGCTCTGGCTCTTGCTTTTCTCGTCTCTCGGGCTCTTGCTCCTCTTTCGTTTCTGGCTTTGCTCTCTCCAGGCTCTTCCCCGCCCCCGGCTTTTGGCTCTCCGCGTTTGGGCTCTTGCTCTGGTCCTCGCTCTTCTCGCTCTGGCTCTTGCTCTCTCGCGCTCTGGCTCTCGCTCTCTCGCGCTCTGGCTCTCGCTCTCTCGTCTCTCTCCTCGTTCTAGCTCTTTCTCTTTTGTTTCTTTCTTTTTTGTCTCTTTCGTCGCTCTTACTCTTTCTCTATTGTCGCTCTTGCTCTTTCATTTATCACTCTTGCTTTTTCTTTTTTGTCACTCTTGTCTTTCTCTTTTGTCGCTCTTGCTCTTTGTTGCTCATGCTCTTCCATCTCTCTTGGTCTTTCTCTATTATCGCGCTTTCTCTGTCTTTCTCATTTATTGCTCTTGCTCTTTCGTCGCTCTTGCTTTCTCTTTTATTGCTCTTGCTCTTTCTCTTTTAAAGTTCGTGATCTTTCTCTTTTATCGCTCTTGCTCTTTTGTCCCTCTTGCTCTATTCTTTTATTGCCCTTTCTCTATATCGCTCTTACTCTTTTGTCACTCTTGATCTTTCTCAGTTGTTGCTCTTGCTTTTTCTCTTTTGTTGCTCGTGCTCTTTCGTCGCTCTTACTCTTTCTCTTTTATCGTTGTTGCTCTTTCTTTTTTGTCGCTCTTGCTCTTTCGTCGCTATTGCTCTTTCTTTGTTATCGCTCTTGTTCTTTCTTTCTTTTCTTTTTTTTTTTTGTTCCTTTCATTTCCTCCTGTTTGTTTGTATTTTAGATCTTTCCTCTCTTTTAATGCTTTCTCTTAACTGCCCTCACTCTGTTTGTAAAATTATGTCTCTCTCTCTCTCTATCTCTATCTATCTATCTATCTCCTCCTCTCTCTCTCTCTTTCTAATAGTTTCCCATGTAGCGCTAATATTCTTCCTTTCATTTTGGATTTTTTTCTCTGTAGTATTGATTTTTGCTTGAGATTCCATCTCCTTCTCTCTTCTCTTTCTGCCTTGTACTCATGGCGTAAGTCCTTATTGAGATTTACCTTAATTAATTTTCTCAGTTGGTCTCTCTCTTTCATCGCAGCTTTAATGTCATCCGTTATCCACGGCGCTGAAGGCTGCGTTATCTCTCTAGTTAAAATTGGTGCACAATTGGCCATACATTTTCGGAACGCTACAGTCAAAACATTTTACTTTTAGGTCATCCGTTTGTAGAATTTTGTTAATGGTAGGAGCCTCTTCCAGTAGTAAATTACAAAAGGAGTTTTGGCTGTACTTAAGGCAGCGAAAGGTATGGACTACTTGCTGTCTTTTTGCTTTGCTTATAGTCAGAGTAGCAGCAATTAGCTCATGATCTGCCACTGGGCTTGGAGATATTTCGACATCACTTATCATTCCTGGTTTATTGGTAACCAAGAGATCAGTTAATGTTGCAGAGATTGAAGTTATCCTTGTTGGTCTATCTATGACCTGTGGTAATTTCACATTCTTAATCAATTTAGCCATTTTATTATCAGGTGCTAATAGATTATCATCAAAATCACCTAGTATAAAAACGGACTTATTCCGCAGACAAATGTTCTTGAAATAATACAAAACATAGATGAAAGACGATGCATGAGGATGTCGGTAGATGCATCCAACAATGATAGAAGGCAGTTTCCTGTGTTGTATTGAAATCCAGATATCTTCAACACCCTCTACTTTATCAAGTCCTGTGGTTACTTCTGTTACTTTAATATCATCCCTGACATATACACACACTGCTCCACGGCCACGGTCATGGCGAAAAACAAAAGAAGAAATATTCACTAAAGAATCACTCACACTTGGGAGAAGCCACGTTTCACTAATGCATAACACATCAAGACATCTATCACTGACTAGCATTTCAGTTTCATCTTCATGACATAGAAGTGATTGTGCATTTGTATGTACAATATTTACAAGGCCATTGCTCCGTGTATCTTAATTAACTTGGCACCGTCTTCATGGCCAAATTCCTATGCACTGTACTAGTCGCAAAGTCGACTCTTGTGACCATACAAATGGCAGAAGGTGCATTTGACTTTGTAGTCATATCTGCAGTTAAAGCATCCCTGACAATGGCTGTTTGGGCGATACCTATTTTCCTCAATGGGATGTTGATTCATCCTACTATTATCTCTCGACATGTGATTATCACTGCCTCATATTATCCCTTGTGTTAGCATACACATTTTACCTCTTTCTACTTTGAGTTTGCCAAACGATTATCAGATATCATTTTTTTTTTTCGTCATATGATAACTGCCTATCATTATTCTGTTTAGAAGTATTTTGAGAGGGCATATGGTTCATCTTTGCATCATTCCAATTATCTGCTTGTTTAAAGAATTTACATTGCTTGTTAATCATTG
>NC_051397.1:39907819-39920319 GCF_015228065.2 Penaeus monodon | reverse complement strand
AGGTGGAGCACCTCAGGTACGTCAGTTCCTCTCCTCCATCCCCTTCCGAAGAGAGACTGATAGAAGATAGTAAGCTTCAAATGTAACTATGGCTATATATGTGATATATATATATATATATATATTATATATATTATCTATATATATATATATATATATATATATATATCTATATATTATATCATATATATTAACAAAGAGAAGAGAGGGGATGAAAGAGAGAGAGAGGACAGAGAGAGAGAGAAGACAGAGACCAGAGAGAGAGAGAGAGACGAGAGAGAAGATGACCGAGAGACTGAGAGGAGAGAAGCGGAGAGAGAGAGGGAGAGAGAGAGAGAAGAGAGAGGAGAGGAGAGAGAGGAGAGAGAGAGAATGAGAGGATGAGAGATGAGAGGGAGAGGAGAGAGAGAGAGCAGAAGAGAGAGGAGAAGAGAGAGAGAGAGAGAGAGACTGATGAGAGAGGAGAGAGAGAGGGAGTAGATGAGAAATGAATGAGAGAGGAAGAGAGGAGAGAGGACAGAGAGAGAGATAGAGAGAGAGATCAGAGGAGGAGAGAGAGAGAGAGAGAGGAGCAGAGAGAAAAGAGAGAGAGAGAGAGAGAGAGTAGAGATCGGAAGAGCGAGAGAGAGAGTGAGAGAGAGAGAGAGAGAGAGATATGAGAGAGAGAAAGAGAGGAAAGAGAGAGAAAATGAAGAGAGAGAGAGAGATGAGAGAGAGAGACGAGAGAGAGAGATGGGAGAGAGGCGAGAGACGAGAGAGAGAGAGAGAGAGAGTTGTTTCAATACTAATCAATCAATCCTTTACAACAGGAACCGAAGTAGCCCAGTTTCTACATTCAGTCTGCAAAATTTAACAAAAAACGTGACTCATCGAAGAAAAACGTAACCTCGAAAGGGGGGGACCTTCGAATTTCCCGAGAAAGGACACTACTCACGACAAAGAATTAGAGTCTGACGTTCTCCTTGAAAAGAGGAGAATCCAACTGAGCCAGAGGTCGTCCAGGAAAAGGGACCTTGAACAACCATTCTACCGTATCTTCAGCGACTCTCGTGACAAAGAAAGATAAAGCCACAGCCAGACAGCGTAACGAGTCATTCGCTCGCTCCTGGTTTTCCAACCGATACCGGAGCTACAGGTCAGACGCCAGGAGTCCCAAATCCTTGCCAAGACAGAAAACACCGAGACGTCGTTCTGAACGCCGAATACCTTCTTCGAAAAGCACGGAAAATGGAATGCAAAGATGGACACGGTGTGCGCCTCAGATGACCAGCAGATCGAGGGCAGCGTGAGGAAAGCAGCGAAGATGGAGCAGAGAGACATCACGGTTACCGAGTGTCTCGAAGGTGCGGTTCAGTTCGCTTCTGATTTGATGTTTGCGTGTGAAATTTCCTGTGTTTTTTTTTAAGTGTGTTTTAGTATTAAGCCATCATCACCATCATTATAGTGATGGATGATGGTGGGATGATAATGTTGATGATGATGCATATGATAAGGAGGAGGAGGAGGAGGAGTAATGGGTATAGGGCATGGCGGATGGGGATGAGCAATGGATGAGGATCAATCACCATCATCATCATCCCTATCCCATTCCCCACTCCCCATCTCTATAAACTATCCTCTCCTCCCTCCTCCTCCTCCTTGCCTCTCCTCTCTCATCCTCAATCATCATCATCATCATCATCAATCATCATCATCATCATCAGCATCATTCATCATCATCATATCACATCATCTCATCATCTATCATAACCACCATAACCATAACCATTATCAATAAACATAACCATCACCAGCACCATCACCACCACCACCATCACATCACCACCACCACCACCACACAGTAAAATTACCAATCCCAAATACGGCATTCTAACACCACTACGGCTTACCCCTCCAGAGTTCCTTGCCGAGCGTCACACTAAGCCACCTGTGCCGACTAACGGAGTGCTTGGCTGCACCTGATGTGAGAGACTGCGCCTCCTCGAGAACCTCCGAGCTCGAGGCCATCCAAGCTGGTGTCCCGTCGACGCCTCCTGCAGCAGCTCGATTCCCGGAAGCTCCACCACGAAGGTATTATCTTGATTTTCTCTAATTATGGGACTGCCATAATGAAATGTTATCCTAGTGATAAGGCCTAGCCTAATTGTGTATAAAATGTGTCTACAGAGTCATACATATGGATGAGTATATAGAAATAATGGACCGTGTTGTGTGGGTGTGTGCGCGCACATACACACACAGATGGTATATATAATTAGATATATATAATATGATATATATATAATATATATAGATATATATAGATATATGTATAGATCATATATATGGGTTGTGGTTGGGGTGTGTGTGGTGTGTGTGGGGGTGTGTGTGTGTGTGTTGTGGTGTGTGTGTGTGGTGTGTGTGGTTGGTGTGTGGTATATATATACTATATATATATATATATATAGATTATCTATATATATATTATGAATATATATATATATATATATATTATATATAGATATATAAATAAAAAAAATAGAATATAGCAGATATATAATGCTAATATAGATATATCTATGTTCTAATACATAGGTATAGAATAGTATATATGTATATATATATAATATATATATATATATATATATATATCTATATATATATATATATATATATATCGATATATAAAGCTAGAAGAAAGAATATTTGGGTATTCATGTATTATCGTATCACAGTATATGAATAAATATATTACAAATTACTAATACAGGCATATGTACATCATACATAGATTGAATACAGACCATTTTCTAGCCGTGATAGACGTGATAGTTCCTTGGCACCTGCACGTTGGTTGAAAAAAACGATAGCTCTAAACTTAGTATTGAAAAGGTATACACGGATATAGGATTTTTTTGCAACTGGTCGACCTTTTTAACATTTTTCATCAGAATACGAAGCAAAACCTGTTAATTTTTCATGGCAATGCGTTCCATCCTTGAGCCCCTTTACTAACATGTATGATGAAGACTGACATTTATGATATATGATTTTTTGCAAAAGATTTTTTTTCAACCAATAACTGCAAGTATAAGTCAGTAATCAGCCCTTTCATAACACATCTGGTCCTCTCTTGTCCTCCCGTTTCTTTCTCCGTCGTTTTCATCTTCAGGACAATCCTTGTGTGTATTCGTGTATCCCTGCATCCGTGATTTTCTAGGCTCTCTAGTATTCTCCTTCTCCCCTTCTTCCTCTAATCTCACTCCCCCTCCGTCTCCGCCTACGTCAGCGCCCCGAGGATGCTCTTTGGAAGGGTGGCTGGACGTGGTACGGCCCATCACACACATCTCGGGTTTCCTGAAGGCCATCGGGGGCCTACTGTAGGTGGACCTGGACCTACGTAAGGAGGAGGACCGGTTCCCCTGAAGGCCGTGACTCGAAGAAAGGATCTCGCCTGTAACAAAAAGGTCGTTAGCTGTTTAAGGTTCCACTTGGTGTGTGCTGGATTGCATGGGGATTTAGGTGTGCGACTGCATGTTATCATGGTGTGGTTGTGTGTGTTGATGGCCTGGTTGGTGACTGTATGGGTGCGGGCGGTAAAGCTGTGATACAAAGAATTGAGGGAGATAAGTAATTTCATTTGGTACGAGAGAGCAGTATTTAATGTTCGGTATTAATATACGATAATGCTTCTGTAGATTTTTCAAGTATAAGTTAACACGTTGTAGTATGATGATTGTAACTTATAAATTTGATAATTTCGAAGTGACTAATGTTATTCATTACGAGAAATCACAATAGTGTCTTAGTCATTTACGTGACTAATATAAACATTCCTCTAATGATACATATATAGAAATCAAACTACATGTTCCATTAACCTATTCCCAGGGCAAATGACTAAGTTTCCTTTAAATAAAAAAAAATGCACCGATGTTGTGCATGATATGGTGGATATAAGATACTCAGGTAACCGTCTTATTTGGACAAGAAAGTGGAAAAACGATCGGATGAGTATCGTGACTTGGTGCATTTTCTCTTTTCATCATTAAACCCAAAAATCATCCGGACAGGAAATTGCTCATGCCAATTATAATACTCAGGGAAAAGAGGGTTATTGATGCAATAGGATATGGCACCTGTCGTTTATAGGGTCTAGCATTCAATTGATTTTTTTTTGCTCCCAGGTGGAAACAGGAAGTCCACGTCATACTGCATTGGTATCATGCAAAAGGATTATCTATGTAAAGGTAAAACTATTGTTGCTGAAAAAAGTTCACTTTCTTAAAAAGGGGGGGGGCACCCTTCGTCAGATACTAACAAGCACACGTATTATACTAGGTACCATAACTCAGCCAAGTCGATGACGAAAGCCACATACTTTGGATGGCATTGGTTCGCACACACATAACCACACACACACACACATAACCACACACACACACACACACATAACCACACACACACACACACATAACCACACACACACACACACACACACACAAACACAACACATGCACGCACGCACGCACAAGCACACAAATTTGGTTTTCTCCTGAAGCGCATTAACTGTCTCCATGTAAACAATGCTTGTGTATAAGTACAGTGCCTCAAATCAGAATAATGTTACATGATTAAGGAACATATGCTACAGAAAAATAGTTGTTACTAGGAATTGCAGCAAGCTTGGTAGAGCTACTGTCATGAAAAATACGACTAAACTAAAACATCAGTAAAAATTATAACCCCTTTTGAGGATATACATTAACAAAATCGAATAGCCTTTTTCCTAGTAAAGCTTTTCATGTTAAGGGCTTGTGTACACGCTTTTTCTACTGCTTCTCCCCCCATTTTGATTTTTTTGTACTGAGTGTTGAATCCAGTTTGCTTTCAGGTCTGCTCGGGGTCACAAGAACAGCCTACAAGAGCGCTTTTGTACGTTTAGCTAACAGTTTGCGCAAACTTTCATCGAAATAATAACTCTTGTTTTTAGATTCAGTAAAAGTGATATACCTAATATACGATTCAAATGCAGAATTCATTAAAAAACCGTATTCTCACATAAATTCTCTCTAATACAGGATGCACTAGGCCAGGCACTCAGCTGCGTGGGATGATGCACAGTTGCTTTGCGAAATAGTAGTGAATCAAAGAAATGTTGTTAAACATATTTCGAAATCGATTTTCCATTCATCCCTGTATATGTTTGCTATGACTGCAATATATGTGTGTATGTGTACATACATAGACGCACGCGCATAAGCAAACGCACACACACCACACACACACACACACAAACACCACACCACACACACACCCTACATACCCACCACACACACACACACACACACACACACACACACACACACACACACACACACACACACACACACAGATATATATATATATATATAAAAATATATATATATAAAAAAATATATATAAAATATATCAATAATACATATATGTATTTATGTAGTATATATATATATACATACAAATATATACATATATAATACATGCATACCAAAACACACATCTATATATGACATATATAGATACATTCATATATTATATATATATATAATATATAGTATATATATATATATATATTATATATATTATAATTATTATGTATATATATAATGTGTATATACATAAGACACACATACACACACACACCCAACCACACACACATACTTTTTTTCATTTTTAGAAATATTATATATATATATATTATAATATATATATATATATATATATATATAATTATATATGATATATGTGTGGTGTGTGTGTGTGTGTGTGTGTGTGTGTGTGGTGTGTGTGTGTGTGTGTGGTGTGGTGTGGTGTGTGTTGTGTGTGTGTGTGTTTATGTATATACACATTAGAATATACATATGTATAAGTAGGATATATATATCGAGAGATATATAGATACATGATATATATAACATATACATATATATATAGATATATATATTATATATGATATATATATATTATATAGATATACTGACATACACACACAGACACCACACACACACACACACACACCACACCCACACACACACACACACACACCACACAACAACACCACAACCACACAAACAAGTATATAATATATACTATATTATTATATATATTTATATAATATATATGTATGTATGTAATGTAATATATACATACATAAATATATATATATATATATATTAGATATATAGATATATATATAATTTATATGTAGATATTTGTAGATATATGTATACACGATACATACACATATACACACACACACACACACCACACATATATATATATTAATATATATATATATATAATATATATATACATATATATATCGTGTCATGTATGTATTCATGTACATCCCGAATGTCTATGAAGCTGCTCTATGCATCTTCATTATTCATATAATTAGTCTTCTCTCTTCTCTCATCTTCTTTCACCTATACAAAGATACACACATAATTGAATTTCTACAAAGAGAAAAGTTAGAGAGTAACAATTTAAATTCCCAAAGAAAGAAAGAAAAAAAAAAACAGCTTGAGGAGAGATGCAAATAACACATTTTCATTCAAGAAATCAAAACCTGAGCGGTGGGGGGAGTCTCCTCTACCCCTCCCAGCCTTTCCACAGGAGCGGTCCCCACCCACCCACAGGCGGCTCGATGAGAATAGCCATATCCAAAACAGCGGCCATTTCTCGAAGACAGAGGCACAGATGAACAAGAAATCTGCGGGCGGCACAGAAGGAGTAAGAATGAATATTTTTCCGACATTCGATCCCTCGCGAACAATAAAATTTTCTTTTGAGAGAGGACGGAGCAATTTTGAGTTACGTTTGCTGCCGCTAATGTCGTACCGCGATCCTGTATGTGGGGGGGAGGGAGGATCCCGTATGGAAAATGTTATGGATTGAATTCCATAGGGTACAGAATACAGCAAACTCATTATTTTTTCCTTAACAAATTATATAAGAAGACAAAAGAGGTGAATTTCGGAATATGACAAGTAACAGCAGGTCGGACAGATTAGATTATTTACAGTTAGCGTACACCAATGATGATGATAATGATAATGATAACAGCCATAGTAATGATAAAAAAAGGGGAATAATGGATGAACACAGTGGTAATAATAATCAATGAAATATAATAGTAATGATTGTTAACAATAACACCGATAATAGTAATAATGATAGTACTAATCATAATAGTATATAATGATAATATAACAAAGGAATAAAGAAACGAAAAACCACGACTTAAAGCTCAGGAGGAGGAGAGGGGGAAACCCCGAAGAATAAAAACTTCCCCTTGGACCAATTTAGCCAAAATAATAAAACAGGAAATCAAAAGGCAAGGATTGATAATAGTTTAATGGGAAAAAATCCTATCGAAACGCTCAAAGGGACAAGGGCCTGGCGCGTAATCGAATCCGAAGCCGTGTTTACAAAAGACCGAACACATAAATAACTGAGACCTTTATTTGTCTCTTGTGAAATAATAAAAAAAAGGAAAAAAGACAAAAAAAAAAGAAGATGACCAATTGGATAGTCTTGAATAGGGCATTGATATTTTTTATTGGTAGGCCGAGCAGGAACCTCTTTAGTCCGAACGGGTTTTTGAGATTCATGAGTGCGCTTAGGATCCTAGATTTTTTTGTTCTCCGTTCTCTCTTTTTTATAATATTATTTCTCTCTCTTTTCTCTTTTCTCTACCCATCCGTGTCGAGGGTTATAACGCTTCTTGTGGTAAATCAGCCTAATGGTATTACGGAATAAGCTATTGAATCTATTATTTGTAGAGATGGAGGGTCTTGCGTTTTCTATATATTTTTAACAGATCTGTCATCAGAAACCCTGACACGTATATATGTGTGTATTTAATATAATATATATATATATATTATAATATCTATATTATATATATATATGTATAATATATATATTATATATAATATATATATCACTATATACATATATATATATTATATATATATAATATATATATATAATATTAATCTATATATATATAATATAATATCTTTGTGTGTGTGTGTGTTGGTGTGTGTGTGTATGTGTGTGTGTGTGGTGTGTGTGTGTGTGTGGTGTTGTTGTGTTGTGCGTGTGTGTGTGTGTGTGTGTGCGCGTGCGTGTGTGTAGATACACACACACCACACACACAAAAGTATATAAATCAATATATATATATATATATATATAATTAAAAAAAAAACATATATATAGATATATATGTAATACATATCTACATATGTATACATATAACTATATGACATACATTCTATAGATTACAATATACATACATTAAATACACACACACACACAGACACCCCAGATATATATATGATATATATAGATATATATATCTACTATCTATATATATATATCATATATATATATATATTACTAATATATATATAATATATATATATATAATATATTATATATCATATATATATATATATATACGCACATCCGTGAACCGGTCAAGTACAAACTCTTGTATATATACTATATAATATATAATATATATATATATATACATATATAATCTATAGAATATAGATATATATTAATATATATTATGTAATATATATTTATATATATATCTATATTCATACACACACATATATATAGACAAACACACAATAATTAACCGAAAATGTTATCCTTTTCGGTTAATTATTCGTCTGATGAGGAACTCATGAAAAGTTCGAAACGATACGATTTAATTTAATGTCTTATTGCGGCTGTTTTGCCTTTCATCTTTGGGTACACGTTACTGCGGTTGTGTCATAGACACACACACACACACTCACACACACAAACACACACACACCCACACCCCACACACCACCACACACTCACACACCACAAACACAAACACACACACACACTAACAACACACACACACAACACACTCACACACATAGACACACACAAAATATATATCTATTATATATTATATTATATATCTATATATATATACATACAGATATATAGATAATATATATAGATATATATATATATATATATATATATATATGGACCATGTATACACACACACACACACCACACACACACACACCACACACACACACACCAACACACACACATATACATATAGATATATATATATATATATATATATATATATATATAGTAGATACATATTATGTATATATTATAACATACACATGCGCACACATATACATACATACACACGTACCTGGAACACACATACACACACATATACATAACAACACACACACAAACATATATAATCTATATATATACTATATATATATATCTATATATATATATATATTACTATATATATATTATATATATATATACACACACACACACGCAACACACACACACACAAACACACCAAACACAGACACACACACACACACACACACATATATATCCACACATAATCTACATATATATATATATAATATATTAGATTATATGATATATATATATATATATATATATATATATATATTATATGGTGTGTGTGTGTGTGTGTGTGTGTGTGTGTGTGTGTGTGTGTGTGTGGCGCAAGCACGCACACATACACACAACAATAATACGTACATATATATATAGAGATATAGAGATAGATAGAGATATATATATATATATATATGATAGAATATAGACATATATATACATGCATTACACACAACACACACACACATATAAAATAGTATAGATATCATATAAATATATTATATATAGATATATATAATATAATATTATATATATATATGTATATATATGTGTGTGGATATATATGTGTGTGTATGTGTGTGTGTGTCTGTGTTTGTGTGTTTGTGTGGTGTGTGTGTGCGTGTGTGTGTGTGCGCACACATATATAAAATATATGTATATATATAATTTGTTTATCCATACACACACACACACACACACACAACACACACACACACAAACAACCACACCACACACCACACACACACACACAGCTATCGATCTATCTCATCGAGCTATCTAGGCTTACTATGAAAAAAGTAAAAATGATAGGTATTTAGGTATCAGAGAGATAGATTTATATATACACACACACACACCACACACACACACACACAACATATATATATCTATATTTATATACCTATATATATTCTATATATATATATATATATATATAGTATATTATATATATTATATGTATATTAACAGATATATATAGACTATATAGATTAGATATATATATGATATATATATAGTAGATATATCTATATATATAGGTAGGGATGTATGTATGCATATTATTATGTTATAATGGGAGTAAGATTATATATATATATATAATATAGTAGATATATAGATATGACTCGTAGATATATATATATATAAAAAATTTTTTATTTTTTTTTATAATATATGATATTAATATTATATATATATATATAATAAGATATATATATATATATATATACATATATATACATAATCATTTGGATATGTTTGTGTGTGTATATATGCATTTCGCATATGTACATATATATATATATATTATATAGATATATATGATAGAATATTATATAGTATAGATATATATATTGTATATATATATAATATATATATATATATATATATATATATATATATATATATATATAATGTTTTTATGTATATAAACATATTTGAGTGCGTAAACGCATATTTCTCGATCAACAAGTGGGAAACAGCCAGGCGTGGAGTGTTAAATATATGTAAAACACGTATAAATTTATCTAACAGCTTAAAAAGCAAAGTATTTCCCCTTACAGGCTATATATTTACGCCATGTATCACACGAGATCATACTGTACAAACAAACAGAGCCGCGTTCAGGACTTGGCTGTGAAAATGGCTCCTTCCTCGCTCACTTCATCATTCGTCTTTTGTTATTCCGCCATGATTGACGTTCACACATGCGAGGTCCTGCGAATCGGGTATTGTTTTAAGGTTTCGCAATCTTCATCACCTGTGGCCGACCCTAGGCACTTGAAATTCTCAAGAATCTACATAAAATTCTTCAAGAACCGAGAAGCACTGTTGAGACCCCTTTCCGCTGCCAGGGTTCTCAT
Source organism: Penaeus monodon (assembly GCF_015228065.2). NCBI lineage: Eukaryota > Metazoa > Arthropoda > Malacostraca > Decapoda > Penaeidae > Penaeus > Penaeus monodon. Next base: position 39,909,193 of record NC_051397.1, on the reverse strand, counting down.
AATTGTCGCCCGAGGCACTATGGCCGATGTCGAACTCTACGATAAATTAATGAATAACAAACTACATTTCCAAATATTTTTTTCATGGCATGAAGTACTGCAAAAATAAAACTTGATACTAACACTTCATGACTATAGTATAATCACAATTCATTAGAATAGATGCGAAGATATAGAAAAGCAAATGGATTTTTAACAAGAGTGAAATGCCGTGTCACCGCCACGCCTGGGAACAAACCGTCGACTTGAACTCCACGCTTTAAAAACAAAGGACCCTGTTTCTGGTCAGTCATTAATTACGCTTTCCTAACATATTATTCGTACTTGCTACCCCCGATTTGTCTCTTTTAAATCATTTGTCTCTTTGTTTGACGCTCGTAATCGGTCTTTGTTGAAGCTTTGATTGACAGACTGGTTGCCGCTTGAAAATGCTTCCAAACACCTTCATTGCTGTATTTCTTTTTGAAGTTTATTGTAAGTTTATTTAAGTTTTAGTAATCACAAATGTTGTTTTTTGTTTAAATGTTTATTTTCTAGTTGTAATAAATGTAATATAATAAAGACACAGGATGAGAAATACAGAGTAATGAACTATAAAACACATCTGGTAACCAAACACCCCCGCCAGGCAGCCATATTGTTCTCTGGGAAACTGTGATCGCTGATTGGCTGACGAAGAGGCAGTAACCACTTCATAATTTCTTTGACAGGAGACTATTTATTTGAGAATTATACGCGCTTTCAGTATAAGAACCCCTGTAGGTCACTTTTTATTCGACGGAAGGAAATGCAAAAATATCCAAACTTAGAGTGACGTAGCCATGTTCCGTTTTACATGGACATTTGCAGGTTTCTCCGCCCATGATAAGAGAGATAACATATAACTATGCCGATGACTATGACCCTAAAACCAGACAGTATTACGGATCATATTCCCATTCACATATACTTACAAATCAGACCTTATATTCACGCTCCCTGAACTTCGAGACCGTTCTGAAAAGGGTTACAAGCGATCACGGACGCACAGGTACCCAATGGGGCATGAGGAGAAGGGCGATTTTCTAAGGTTTGGATGACATGGTTGGTCGGGTCGTTGTGTCCACTCGAACATGCCCCACTGGGAAGGGTATAAAAAAATCTATCAATTGTGTGGGGATTGGAAATGTACATATGCAGACGGAACCTTCAACCGTAAAGCCATGTGTAGTAGCGACGACACACAATAACCAGAACAAAATGGCTAGAAATGAATACAGCTTCGACTCGCAAATCGTAATATCAAAGGTTATTTTAGTTCTAAATATTTCAGATACCGAATTTGTCAAAACATTTTATTTCCATGTATTCACGTTTTTTTCCTTTTTTTTCTTT
>NC_051397.1:39897819-39902819 GCF_015228065.2 Penaeus monodon | reverse complement strand
ATATTCAAATATTTGCAATGAATAAAGGCGTAGAGGCTAGGAATTTCAGCAGGAGTAGGGCTACCTGTGATTAAATACCTTGTATATACATATATAAAAGGTAACACCGGCACTCTCCGTGAAAAGGAACTGGGGACCCTACCACGTACTCACTCCAAGAGCATCACAACATGAAAACTACAATTAAGTATCATGCTGTGACCACGGCGGCTCAAACATGAACCTACCGTTAAAAAAATATATACATATATACTGTGTGTGTTCATATATGTGCGTGTGCTAGAAAAATATTCACGGTAATAGTAGACGTTGTTAAGATACGATCACGACTGGGCTGATAAGGACGTGTGTCGAATTATTCTGCAGGTAGTGAAGTTAGGGTAATTTGTTTTAAAAAATCAGAATAAACTTGAATTTGACCTTTTCACAGTATTTATGAACCGCTCTTCGGAGGAATGCAAATAATTATTCGATTACTAACGTCGATAAGAAAGACTATTTATGAAATATAGGACCATATTCATACACATTTTCATTCACCATTTTTTTTATTAATTATGGAATGTTCTGGTAGAGGAGTGGTACCCCTTAGTACAGTAAAGCGTTTGTCAAGTTCATTCATTATATATACACACACATTAATCTCAGAATCACCATCACACACACAGAGAATAATTACAGAAGACTTACTTCATTATCTTTGGGTAAATTATATATAAATTAGAGTAATATCATTAAGGACCTATAAACAGACTGAAGTGGTAGTCATTTGTCAAAAAAAAACAGATCTCCTTTGCACAATTCATATAACCTGCAAAATAAAGCACATTTATTTCGTGAAAATCTGTCGTATAATCGCTAATACAATGCAGGTGAACGAGATGTAGCTTGTGGAGGCTCCTGAAGAGACGCTGGTGGAGGCCTCGACGGTCTGGGGCGTTCTTTGGCTCAACATCCTTGGGCACGAATCCTCTGGTACCTTGTAGGGCTCTGCGTCTGGGTAGCCTGTTTTTAACTTGAAGGCCTGAAAGCAGAGACAAAGGTCAGCACTAATGTTAAGGAACAAACATAGTAACGTGTAGAGAGAGAAAGAGGAAAACATTCACAATAAGCTATAAGAAATGTCATTCTTTGTGGTTGTTAATGTTTGTGTTCTATTCGCTGCGTTTAGATTACTGTTGTTCTTGAAAGGTCACTGTGCTCTTACCTGTGCTGGCACTCCACCTCTCTTCAGACACCTGGTCACGTGAGTGCCATGCGTCAGCTTCTCTTCGGCTTCCTTCAGGTCGAGCTCTGACCAATTGATGCTGTTCACGAAGGTCTTGAAATCGGTCTTCCTCTTCGGTAGGAAAGGATTTATCTGGTCTCTGTCGCTCGACAAAAGCAGCATGTTATCTTCGCTGTAATGTAAGCACGTAATTAGATAAATGCAAACACACCCGAAAAAATTATTGTCATGTATCTGCTCACGATAGGTTGTACTCGTTTTATAGTTCTGCGAGCATTCTTACTTTTGCAATTTCTGGATTCCCAAGACCTCTTTCACGACGTTATGGTGTGAAGCAGATGAGCACTGGACGAGGCTCCGGCGCGGGTAGTAGAACAGGAAAGCCTGGCACATCTCGTCGCGAGAACTATACCCGGAAAAAGTGGCGTTCTGGCGACTGCTGCTGTCGAAGGTACATTCTGGAAGGGAAACGGAAGTCAGTGACGGGAATACGAAATTTTCAGTAGTAAAGATCCAAGCGAATCCTCAGTAGTTCATTTCATCAATACAGTTGGACGCTTTACCTGTGGTGATATGGTCGCTGGGGAGGATGGTTCGTTCCTCCTGCAGCCTCAGAATCTGCTGGAAGTTGAAGTCGTAGTAATCATCCACCGCGAGAGGAGGAAGTTCCTTGCCATCCCTGAAGTGTCGAACGCGGATGCTGCGTCCTGGAGAGAAAATCATTGTATTAAATTATGCAGTAGTACAGCCAAAGTCAACACTCGCGTCAATGTTTCGGATAGACTTTCGAACCCAAAACAAATGACCCTTTTTTACTTCTTGTTCCGGTTAAGAGAGTTCGAAGCTTCATCCACGCCATGACTTTTGTTCCTCCTATTTAGCAGGATACCAAACACATATCAAACAATTATCAGACAATACCAAAAGACTCATGTAATAATAACGTACCAATGATATGAGCGTGGGGGAGGACCTGGTACACTTTGATACCAGACTCGGGCATCCCCTCCACCAGGCAGCCGGCGGGGCAGTGACCAGCCGTAGTCCACTGGGCTTGTGCGGGAGGAATCACCATGCCGAAGTTCACGGAGCTGCCCACCATCAGAGAACCCGACTCGAACTCCCTGTAGATACACATCGACCATCATAAGTCATTACGAGTCGTTATTAGTTATATAAGTCGTTATTACTTTATAAGTCGCTATTAATCAGTATAAGTCGCTATTAGTCATGAACCGTTTTAAGTCATGAAACATTATACGTCGTTATAACTCATGATGAAGAATTATAATTCATGAAGGATTATTAGCCATGAAGCAATTTAAATCATAACCAGTCACGAAATATTTCCTCACATAACCTCAGGAAATTAGGATTCCAGACATTAAACACCGAATCTATCAAGAACACCCAAGTACAATCTCAAAAAAGCTCGTTACCGTAATTTCTCCGTGTAATACACATCGATCCCCCACTCTACGACGTCATTGTCCACCAGGGCAGGGTTGTCGTAGTGGGCCTCAATCATGAAAAAGGCGTGTTCTCCCGGCGCAGACACCAAGGGCATTCCCACATGAGCTGGCTCCCGTTCTCCCTGTCGAGAGGGACAAGGTACGGTATTACAACAAGTACAAAGGGTCGCATTATTAACTATTTCACAGACCTACAGGTGCATTAGGTAGGGGGATATTCATAGTAGAATATCGTGGAAAGATCATTAGATTTAAATATGGATAGTTTAGTTAGATACGCGCCGCCATTACGCGATATTGTGGATAAACCATGAACACGGGTCATACCTCTATTCCCGAAGTCCAGACAATGGTTGGGTGGTCACATTTCGCGTAGTCTGGCGGCATGTTTGGCGAGAGCATTCATGACCTTCCTGTGAGGCGTAGTGCATGAGGCGTTCCCGCTCTTGGCTGTAGGCGGCTGAGTTGGGGTCTCCTGTGCACTCCCAGATGACCACGTGATGAAGGTGTGTACGGGAGTTCTTTCCGTGCTGGATGTTAAACTAGAAGAGAAAAATATAGGTTAAGCTGTTATTCGAAGTATATTGGTATCTTTAAAAACAACAGGTTAATCTTCAGGAGATCCTGGGTAGTGTAAAATAGTGGTTCTTATGTCTTTTTCGTTCTATTGCTCAATCCTTTAGCTATAAGAAGTGCGAAGTAAATACACCCTGACTGATCTGCTTCTCAAACTAAACTCATAAAACCCCAAAGAACCACTGGTATACACTTATTAGCACGTATCAAAACACACCGCGGTTATTTACCCCGACATAATGAACTTGAGACTCCTTGTGTGGGAAAGGTGGCGATGTTGCACCAGTACACTGTATCCTGGTCGCTGCTGAGGCTATGCTTTTGGATGATCGTCCACTTTTTCGCGTCTTCTGGCATCTCCATGACTGCGCTTTGTGGTTCCAGGAGGACTAGGTACCGTGACCCGCTTTTGGAAGACCCGTGGTACTGTAGGGCCGTTGCGTTGACCGGGTCTTCGGCTGCATAAGCGTAAATCACCCTCTTGGTTGTGTTCTGGAAATGAAAGAGAATTGGATTGCTGCATATATCGACATGGTTATGGTGAATAAAAAAATATATGCTTCAGTGAGAAGGAGAATATAAAAGTTATTATTTCTTTACCATGAAGGGCATGTCCTTGTCATCACAGGTGCTGAGGTCTCGCACAACGACCATAACGGTGTGTGTCGCGTTCTCGCTGGCCCTCAGCAGCCTCCAGTCCTGCTGCTCGTCCATCTCTGGCTTGACGTTCCCGGTTCCGTGGCGATCCTGCAAGCGAAGAAGAAAGGATGGCATTTAGAACTGGAATTTTTCTTCGGAATTCCCCAGTTATGCCTTCACAATTTATGAAGGCGATGATTCACCACCAACCTACCGTGAATTTCTTTTAATATTTGTCTTTGGAAATCCTCCCTTCATGCATTTTTCCCATTCTGTTAGGAATCAAGATAACCTACCTGAATATGACCAACTCCATCCTCGTCAACCCAGCCCGTTAGGATGTCCGCGCCCGCCATTGCGCCGTTGGGAGACACTCCAAACCCGATCCATCCTAAGGTCTCCACAGATAACTCAAGCGTGATTTCCTGGAAGAAAAATACATAATAAACACATCGTATCTCTCCAAAATATGCCTAGAATGGTGATAGTGTACAACATATAAAGACATATTCCCTGTGCATTCTCAAGTATCATGTAATGCTCACCCCTCTCTCGATGTCCACCGCCCAGGAGAGATGGAACTTGCCCTCATCGTCGACAACAGCGGAATGGGGAAGGCGGATGAAGAGGGCCTTTTCGTCCATCTCCCCCGCCATCTTGGAAGCCTCATGTTCCTGCCGCTTCTCCAGGTAGGTCGCGTTGGACGTGGAAGTCTCTTCACCAAGGCTGGAGCCGCATGCTGTCAGCAGGAGCAGCACTCCCGCACACCACAACTGTAACGACAGATACAGTTGGCAACAAATTGTTGGGCCTAGGTATCGTAATGGTCTTAAAGAATACAAACTCTCCTTATTCCAGCAATGATTATATGCAGTGATAAATATGGTATAACAACCGTGATGATGCGCAACAATAAAAAACACTACACACTATATGGGATTAATCAGTAAATGTTGTATAGAATTTTATTCATATGTGCAGCACATATAGATAGAATATTGTTAGTCACAAATGGTATGCATATACACGCAGACATTGTGAATTTAGTGTATCGACAGTCAAACAGAGCAAAGCAGATAATAATG
>NC_051397.1:39880319-39887819 GCF_015228065.2 Penaeus monodon | reverse complement strand
TCGATCTTTTAAGAACCAACATTAATGAAAATCATCCCCTTTTTCCCTCAGATGCGGAGCGCAAAGGTACTGCTCCTCCTCGCGACTTGGAGAATCTCCGTCGCTGAAGACCTCTCCGCGACGGGGAACAAGACGTACCTGGAGAAGCGCCAGGAACACGAGGACTCCAAGATGGTCGGGATGAAGGAGGAGGACGTCTATCTTAGCCACCCTCACACGGCCGCCCTCGATCCTGAAGGGAAGTTTCATCTGTCGTGGGCAGTGGATTCCGAGGGCAAGGTCAGTCAGTTGGATGTTGGGATTTTTATTTTTTTTTTTTTTATATATAACTAGGAAATTCACCCAGAAGTACATGTGGATTCCGGGTCTTGTAATCACAACGAGGGCGTTATGTTCTTTCATGTCTTTGTATTTTTTTTCTAATCATCGTATGTAGACGTCTGTGCTTCTGCAAGTCTTATCTCATTTATATTTTTTCTTGTGTTAGATTTTCTCTCTCTCTCTTTTTTTATCCTCGTATGTGCTTGTGTACGTGTTATCTTCCTATCTGTTAAAAAATCTTCGTATGTGGATGTTGCAATTGCGTATGTCTATATCTATCCTTTCTTTTTAAATCGCCTTTGTATATCCTTACCAAAGATTTATTTATTTTCTTACCGTAACATAACCATTATCCTAAATCACGTGGACTAAATGAAAAGAGATCCAAGTGCAATATCATTTCTCTTTTAATAAGACCAGATTCTTTTTTCTTAAATCGTTATTCCAAAATCTCGTCAGTTGGATTTTTAAAAACATGACTGAGTACAGTATTATTTCTCTTTTACAATGAAGAGATTTTAAAAATTCTTTTATATTCTTATTATATATTTTATCTTTTTATTTTATTTTTTGAAAGCTAACTTAGTACAATTTACAATTTACAATGACCAGAGTTTTTATCTTTTTTCTATCAAAAATTTATTTTATTTATTCTATTATTTATTTATTTATCTATTCATTCATTTATTTATCTGAAAGCTAACCCCTTAAAATCTACCCTTCAGGAGATCACCCTGGAGATCGCGGCGGAAACCCTCGGCTGGCTGGCCTTCGGGTTCTCACCTAGCGAGGCCGTGGCGGACGTGGACCTCCTGACGGGCTGGGTCGACCAAGAGGGCGTCGGGCACGTCCAGGTAAGTGTCATGATGGCACTTTTAATGACAAAACTTTTTTTTTTATATGTCGTTCATTTCATTTGGTCTTAGGTGGTTTGTTCTTATAAGTTCATCTATCTATCTGTCTGCCTATTTATCTATCTGTCTGTTTATCTCTTCTTTTATGCTCTATTTTTATTTATCTCTGTCTATCTATTTCTCTTAACCTATCTATCTATTTCTCTAAACCTATCTATCTTTCATTATTTGTCTATCTATCTCCTACTTATCTGTATCTGTCTATCTATCTATCTATCTGTCTACCTCTATCTATCTTTCTATCTTTATCTATCCATCTATATACGATTACGAGCACAAACACAGCATCACGCAGAGCGAATTTAGAATGAAACACAGCCACGGAAATAGACAAATGAATGAGCCACGTTTCCTTCAATCATCAGTTTGTGTTTCATTTCATCATACACGATTAAGTGATAGTTAAGTGACGTCACAACCTTAAGGTAACTCCGCGAAGGATGGGCATTGCACTTGTCAGGTAGACATCATGTGATCAGGGAGCTAAAATTGGACTGCCGCTTCATTAGCTGCCTTGACTGAATTAATGGAAGGGTTGTTCAGGATATTAAGAGGATGTCGCATGAATAAGCAGGACGGGAGATTAAGGAAAGGTCGGGCAAGGTTTGTTATATTTAGTCGTTAGTTTCGCGCCCTTTTTTTGTGTGTCGATTTCGGGGGTGAGTTGCCGAATGCTGCGGAGGAAATGGGATTCTAGTGTGTTCGGATATCAACGTGTTTGGATATATTCATTCAGCTTTTATGATACGCATTGCTATCGATACACGGAAGTGTATAAACGAGCAGGTACACGCATACACACGTACACACGCATAAGCACACACTCACACTCACACTCAAAGTGAAACTCACACTCACACTCAAAGTGAAACTCACACTCACTCACACTCACACTCACACTCACACTCACACTCATACTCATGCACTCATACACATACACTCTCACACACGTGCGCGCGCAATGGCAGTTTCAAAGGGTCCTAGTGCTTCACGCTTAGCATATTTTATATTTCAGTTTAAAGTGAATGAATTAACTTCTGCCCTCAGCAAAGCACTGGCTTATATAAAGAAGCATTCTGGCTTGCAGCGCAGAGAGTGTAGTATGCTTAATGTAATCGGTCTCCATCCACTGTGCCTCTCTGCTCAGACCCACTTCTTCACTCACTCGTCATTACTGAAGAAAATCAATGGCCGATCTTGACATATAGCGAACCTATTTACGACCATTACGACTCCCCCCACCCCCACCCCGCCCTCCCCGTGGCAACCAGAGTCTTTGATTTGCATATGAAACGTCAGTCTTCACCGCGCATTTTCAGAATTAATTTTCGAAAGGCGCTTCATTGGCTTCGATTCGTTTGTATTTTGGAAGAAGGAAAAAAAGGAGGGGAGGGGGGTAGCTTGGCTAAGGACCCGCAGCTTTTAATTTCCAGTATCGTCTGTCCGTTTAAGTTATATATATATATATATATATATATATATATATATATATATATATATATATATATATATATATATTTTAATTCTTCGTATCCAGTATCGTATATCCGTTTGGGTTTCCTCCTCACAGCTTTCTATATTTCAGCTCCGGTACTTTATGTTGAGGAATTCTTTCAAGCCTAATGTCCATAGATTCTGCTGAAGTAGCAACAATTTGAATATTTTTTCTTCCTTCTATTACTTCCCTTGTCTGTTGCCGAGGATCCCCCATTCTCCAAAGGCGGGATTGCAAACTGAACAGGGAGAGGAATCAGCGGAGGTATCTTGTAAGGATGCGGCCGCTTCAGGAGTTACTTGCTATTGGAATTAAACCCGGCGCGCCCCCCGGGCATAGGAGCCACTTCGGATTTAATCAAAGTTCCATTTAACTTTGTCCTCGCGAGTTTATTCACACCGCCGAGACGTTCCGACAAGATTCCCGTTGTTTGCCAGCAGGAGTCATGTCTCTTCCTCCTCCCTCTCTCCCTCAGGATCGCCACGGCCCCGGGGACAAGACGCCGCAGATGGACGACCAACAGGACTGGCGACTGGCCAGGGCGAGCGAGAACGACACCCACACGCTCCTGGTCGTCACTCGAGACCTCAGCACCTGCGACGACCAGGACCTGCCGTTGCTGGTAAGAGATGAACTAGTTTCGAACTCGTTTCTTCTGATTGTGGATGAGGAATAAGAATGCGACGACGCTTGGCGAGGAGCTTGTTACATCTGGTTTTATATTCCCTTTAGTAGAGTTATGGCAAGACTTGGATCAGAAGAGAACGAAGGGGGAAAGTTTGTCGTGTCTTTGGGCGTAAAGGAGAGGAGTACAAAGGAGAACACAGACACATACATAAACAGACGTGTACACACACACACACACACACACACACACACACACACACACACACACACACACACACAACACATACACACATATGAAAATGGAATGAAGTCGCGTGACAGGTAAAGGTGCTGGATCAGTTCTAAATAAATTAAGGATAAAATCTGAAGAATGTAGGTCGAGGAAATTTATGAGTTGAGAACGAGGACGGGGCAGAGACACTTGATGGTAGTAATAATGATAATGCTAGAAATGATAATGATAATAATGATGATAGTAGTAATAGTAGGAATAGTAATACAATGATAATGATAATGATAAAAATGAAGATGATAATAATGATAATAATAATAATGATAACAACAGCAATAAAAATAATAATAATAATAATAATGTAATAATTTGAAAATACTAATAGTAATAATAATAATAGGAGTCATAATAATAATAACAGCGGTAATAATGATGACAAGGACAACATTTTGATAATGACAATAATGGTAGTAATAGCAGTGGTAAGGCAAATAATGATATTGACAACAACAATAACAATGATAATCATACGTGATATAAAGCGTATAAGGAAACAATGATTGTGAGCGTAGAAAAACTGATGGTCCAGCGCCAGCACAAAACGGGAATTATACCTTGGAATTGGAACTGCAATGATATAGGAAGAGAGAGAAAAAATATAAAGAATGATAAACGTAGACTGATAAAGGTCGGTAATGAAAGAGTAGATTGAGAGAGAGGGAAGTGGGAAGCGAAGGAGAGAGAGAGGGAGAAGCAGAGAGAGAGAGGAGGAGAGAGTGAGGGAGAGGGGAGAAAGAGGGAGGGGGAGGGGGGAGAGAAAGAGAGGAGTGAATAGTTAGAGAGCCGTTATATATATAAAGAGCGAGAGACGGTGGGGAGGAGGGAGAGAGAATGGAAATAATGGATGAGTGATTATTGTCAGTGAGAAGTAGAGAAAAAAATTAAATAGAAGGGAGAGAAAAGGCAGAATATACAAAGGGAGAGATAGTCGAAGCGGGCGAGGGGAGACGGAGGCGGAGGGAGAGGTAAAGGGTGAGGAAGAGGGGGCAGGGAGAGGTAAAGGGTGAGGGAGAGGTAACTGGTGAAGGGGAGGGGAAGGTGAAGAGCGAGAGAGGCAGGAAGGGTGAGGGAGAGGGGAACTTGAAGAGGAGAGGGGGAGGGGACGAATCAGATGAAGGAGCAGGGCAGCGATAAAGGGGGAGGGGAAGGGGAAGGAGTAGAGAGGAGGGGAAGGGGTCGGGCCAAGGGAAGGGGAGAGAAGGGGACCGAACCAGGGGGAGCACGCGGGCAAAGGGAAGGGGGGAGGGAGAGGGGACGAGCCAGGGGAAGCACGAGGGGAACAGGAAGGGGGGAGGGGAGAAGAGAGGGGAAGGGGCCCAGCCGTGCAGATCGCCTGGGGGTTCACGTGGTGCGACAACCGGCTGGCTACACCCGGCCTCCGCCACACCGAGCGGGTAATGTGAGATGGCCTCAGGGGGCGCTGTGGAATCGCTGGCTCTGATTATATTTTTATGGCTCTGACGTTCCTTTGGTATTGTTTTTTAAGCTTTTACCACCAGAGACTATCTAATTCAGCCGAGAAATTATACGTTGGGGAAGAGGGGTTTAAACACCATCTTTTTTCTTTTTTTCTTTTTTTTTCCCAATGGGTATTCCTTCAGATCTCCATGATTTTGGGCGTGGGTGCAGCTGGGCTGTGTATGTATGCGTCTGTATGTATGCACGTGTCGTTAAACAGCTGTATCAGAGTTGTTGTTTTTTTCTTTTTAACCGATCCAATATATGCATCAACCGCATTACTTTTCAGATATAGGATATGAGATGAATGTTTCACTATGGATATCTTATTAGATATCTACCGGATTTTGTTTGAAACATGATTATTTTCGTTATACTGATATTATTGGCATTGTGTATCTTAGTTAACGTTTCTGACACCATGCAGAATTTTCGGTCAATTGCTTTCAAATATATTCTCTTGTGTCGATGAGACGAACATACCTCATTCTAACGTAACTGTTGTCATTTCGTGCTATTTATATTCCATATTTCGTCATATATCAAAATAGTTTCGAAATGTTTACACTCCAGGATATAATTACTGTCAATAATTAGCTTCCCATGCTGTCGGTCTAATCGTGAATCGGACTAAAAGCAGGGGATTGCTGAATTAACCAACCGATACCGATTACTAACAGCGCTTGCAGACATTTTCTCGTTTACGCAACAACACACACATACACACGCACGCACGCACTCACCTCGTACACGAATTTTCACCAGCAAAAAAGTCGGTCACACGTTTAAATGTCAACTAAGCTTTGTGTAATATAATAGTTATGCACTATAATCATTAGTAAAGATATATGTATCACTGATTTTTCATTTTATTTGGTAAGTGATTATGCGTTTCCTTTGTTGATTAACCAGGAAAACTGGTAATGATTTTGTATTACGTTAGATGACAAAACAATGTTAGTCTCAAGAGAAATATAACCGTCTCTACACGTTGAACCTACTACTTCACAACATGAGATAAATAGAACGAGATAAGTAAGTAAATGAATAAGTCTCACAACTAACCCTTTAACCCTACCCCCCCCCCAACCCACTCCCGCATTAGAACACGACCAAACGCCTCATCTACGCCTACGGTACATCGGACCCCGCCAACGCCACTTCCTTCGAGTACCTGAGCGCCGAGGCAACCAGGGGCTCGCGCTACCTGCTTCTCTTGCAGCCGCCCGCCCCCTTCCCGCCCAGTCTCGAGGACGCCCGAACTTGGAGTCTTAGTCAGAGTCTCAGCCTCGCCAAGGACCAGCGAGATGTCCACTGGTGCAACATTGTCCGATTCCCGCACCTGGAGTCCCAAGTGCACTATGTTGGGGTAAGTTTGGGGCTGGGTTTTCTTTCTTTTGGGGGGTGAGAAAGAGAGTGTTATTTGAATGGGATGTATGGTGGTATTTTTTCTTGCTTTAGAGGGTATTAGAGGATGAAATATAGATCGTACAGCGATGGGATGATCATAAATTAGAATAAGTACCAGGTCTTGTTTCTCGTTCTCTGGAATAGTCTTCCGTCGCACCGAAAACATGTAACGAACGAGTAATCACGAAAAAATAATGCTTAATTCTGCGTCCCAATGTCCACAGTTCGACATGAAGCACGGACAGAACTCCCGCAAGCACCTTCATCACCTGACCATCTGGGAGTGCACAGGAGACCCCAACTCCGCCGCTTACAGACAAGGACGTGAACGTCTCATGCACTACGCCTCACAACAAGGTCACGAGTGTTACAGCTCAAGCATGCCCCTAGACTACAACAGTTGCAATAATCCTGTTATTGTATGGGCCACCGGGGGAGAGGTGAGTGCTACAGAAATTCTTTTAGGCTACCATAGTATCAGTCACAGACACCAACTTCAAGCAGTGATGATAATCTGATACACTAAGACACTACATGATATTCCAAAGGATAATGCATGACCTTATGACTCCTTTCCATAGGGAGAGAGGGAGCCAGCCCATGTTGGACTGCCCATGGTTCCCGAAGTGGGTGAATATGCCTTCTTCCTGGTGGAGGCACACTATGACAACTCCCCCATGGCAGACAGCATTAGTGTGGAGTGGGGTATCGATGTCTACTACACGGATCAACTGCGGTGAGTCTCGCCTATCAGATACAGACAGTGATATTTTGTAACCATTGGAAATATATTATTCAAAGTCATTTTGATTACATATAGCATTCCATATAAACACTGTTAGAGGGAGGGCAAGGATGATAAGAAGTGAGGGAAAGAAGAGAGAAGGTGGAGAATAGAGGAAAGAAGGAAGAGAGGGAAGAAAGGGGGACGGGAAGAAAAGGAGGGAGTGAAAAGCAAGAGAAAGGGAAGAAAGGAATGAGAA
>NC_051397.1:39857819-39860319 GCF_015228065.2 Penaeus monodon | reverse complement strand
CACTAATAGTAATTATATAAGCGAACAGATAAATGAATAAGTGAACAAGTGATGACATATAAGTGAATAAATTAAAAATATTTCATACGTGAATGAAAGAATAATATTTGCATAAGTGAATAAGGGAATAACATATGAACAAATGAATTAATGAATGATATATGAATAAATGAATGAGACATGAATGAGTGAATAACATAAGAATAAGCAAATAAATGGATAACCAAGTAAATAACTGAATATGAATAAGTGAATAGATTAATAATATATGGATAAATGAACAAGATATGAATAAATGAATAAGATATGAATAAGTGAATACCATATGAATAGGTGAATTGGTGGATAAGATATGAATAAGTGAATAAATGAATAACATGTGAATAAGGGGTTGAATAAATAATACATAAATGGGTGAATAACAGCAACTGAGAAATGTATCGAGGAACAAAAACACAACAACAACAATATTACGAAATGAATAAACTAACAGAGAAATGAATAAATAGACGAATGAATAAACAAACAGATGAATGAATGAATAAATAGATAAATAAATAAATATGTGAATGAATGAATAATAAAAAATATGAAAACATTTAAATAAACAAATGAGCAAATCAATAAATAGACAAACAGATAGATAGACAAATTAATGAATAATAATAAATAAACAACAAATAAAAGCTAAATAAACAATAAGAAACTACAAACAACAAAATAAAACAACAGCAGAATTAATAAACAGATAAGTAAATAAACAAGAAAACTATTTAATTTACAAACAACCCATGAACCAACTAAATAAACAACAAACTCAAATAAACAAACATCAAAACAACCAAAAAAAAAACACAACAAAACTACCATATATATAAACAACAAAACAACAAAATAAATAAACAGCAAAATAAATAAACAACAAAATAAATAAGCAAAAAGCAACCAAATAAATAAACAACAAAAGATAAACAAACAAGTAAATAAACAACTATTATATAAACAGCAAAATAAACAAAGAACCAAACAAATGAACAATAACACAAACAAAGAAATAAACAACAAAACAAACAAATAAATAAAGAACAAAACAAAATAAAAAACAACAAAACAAAAAAAAAACAACAAAACAACCAAAAAAAATGAACAACACTAAATAAATGAACAACAAAACAAAATTAAATCAACAACAAAACAACCAAATAAATGAACAACAAAACAAAATAAATAAAAAACAAAACAAAAAATAAATAAAACATCAGAACACACAAACAACAAAACAAACAAACAAACAACCCCCCCCCAAAAAAAAAAAAAAAAAAAACCGAAACAAGCGCCTTAATCCGAGAAAGAATCTCGACTTATCAACCATGTCTGGGTTCATTCCTGATTGACTGCTGGCTTGATCTCGGGAGCGAAAAAGTCACTAATTGAAGGCCGCGGCGCTCACCTGATCTAATTGACTCGTCGAGGGTCGCCGTGGCAGCCAGAGAGTCGAAGTCTTGCGCATTTTTATCTCTGATGAAAGTAATTCTAGATTGTCAGATTCGTCTGCAGCCTGGCAGGGTGGGGGTGGGGGTGGGGGGGAGTTGGAGGAACGGGTGTGTGTGTACGTACATGTGTTTGGATATATATGTACGGATGTTTGTGTACGTTGGGAGACGTAGATACACAGAGACAGACACACACACACACACACACACACACACACACACACACACACACACACACACACACACACACACACACATATATATATATATATATATATATATATATATATATATATATATATATATATATATATATATATATGTATGTATATATATATATAAACACAAACACACACACGCACGCACACGCACACACACACACACCCACACACACACACACACACACAAACACTCACACACACACACACAAACAAACACAAACACACACACACACATGCGAGAACATACACAAATACACAAACAAACGAGCACATAAACACACGCATAAGCACACGCGCACACAAACACACACCTACACACACATGTATATATAAACACACCTACACACATGGAGAGGGGATTGACCGAGGGAGGTGAGGTTGGGCAAGAGCGAGGGATAGAGATAGATGGATAGATTCATTGATAGATAGCTAAATAAAGAAAGGAGGAGAAAGAGAGGGGAGAAAATGCGAAAGGAAGAGAGAGAGAGAGAGAGAGAGAGAGAGAGAGAGAGAGAGAGAGAGAGAGAGAGAGAGAGAATGTATATATACAAAGTTCTTCGAATTTGATGAGAGACAAAGAAAGACGAAAACACATAAACGTCATTACGCACAAATACATGTGTGTAAATACATACATATACATTTATTTACACACACACACACACACACACACACACACACACACACACACACACACACACCACACACACACACACATATATATATATATATATATATATATATATATATATATATATATATATATATATATGTGTGTGTGTGTGT
>NC_051397.1:39837819-39840319 GCF_015228065.2 Penaeus monodon | reverse complement strand
TTTCTTTCTTAGTTTTATTAGTGGAACAATGCAATATAAATCACCCCCCAAAAAAATTAACATATGAATTTATTTCCTGGGCATCTCTGTATCGAATGAAATCAAACACAGGAGAAAATCCGTCACCAGCTGAGCGGAATCTCTTGTCTCATCTGTTAGGCAATCAAACCATGGCAGTCGGGTTCAGTGAGACAATGTTCTGATCATAATCGATAGCCTTTTATCCAAAACCCCTTAACCCACCTGTCATGACCCCCCCCCACCTCCCCCTCCTTCTTACCCCCACTCTCTCCCTCCCCTATCCCCACCCATCCCCCCCCCTCCATCCACCCTCTCTATGTCACTGGTCTCATGGTCTATCGTATCTCTTTTCGGATTCCCTGTGTATTCTCCTCTTTTCCCTCTCTCTTCCCCCATTCTCTTCCCCCGCTCTTGTTTTTCCTTCTTGCTCTTCCGCGTTCGCAAATCATTCGCACACACACACACACACACACACACACACACACACACACACACACACACACACACACACACACACACACACACACACACACACACACACACACACACACACACACACACACACACACACACACACACACACACCACAATCACACCCATACACCCGTACACACACACCCGCACCTCCCCCCCACACACACACACAAATACAAACAAACAAACATAGCACACCCATAAATTCCCATAACAGTTCGTTGAATAATAGATCCGAAACGCCCACGAACTTCCCCCACCATGACAGGACCCTCCCTCTACCCTTTCACCCCTCCCCCTTCTCTCCTCCCTCCACCCCTTTCCCCTCCCCCTCCACTTTTTCCCTCCCCCTCCCTTCTCCCTCCTCCCCCTTTCCTCTCCCTCCCTCCCCCTTCCTTCCTTCTCCTTCCTCCCCTCCTTCCCTCCTCCTTCCCTCCCCCTTCCCTCCCTTTCCACAACTTTATGAATGTCAGATTCTTTGCCGTCCTGTGACACGGCTCTTGGTACCCGGCTGGGATTTGCAGATGTTTTTAACCCCCTGTAATTATCAAAAGGAGATGGTGGGTGAATAGATGAGAGTAGAAGAGAATAGTAGTTGAATGAGACGGATGCACGGCCGCCCCGTGTTTAAAAAAGGATGGATGGAAAAATGGAAACTGAGTTGAAAAGATTGTGTGTGTATGTGTGTGTGTGTGTGTGTGTAGGTTGTGGGTTTGTGGGTTTGCGTGTGTGTGTGTGTGTGTGTGTGTGTGTGTTTTTGTATAGGTATGCATGGCTGTGTGTGTTTGTGTGTCTGTGTATGTGTCTATGTGTTTGTGTGTCTGTGTGTGAGTTATGTGTATTTGCGTGTGTGTCTGTGTGTTTACGTGTTTATGTGTGCGTATATGTGTGCATTGTGTGTGTGTGTGTGTGTTTATATATCTGTGTGTGCGTGTTTGTGTGTATGAAGGGGAGGGGAGGGACGGACAGAGGGAGGAGTTTACTGTGAGTCGGACGTCCCTGTCGCCTGGTGTTTTGTCTTTTTCCCCCCTTCCTCCTCTTTTATGTCAACACCACATTTTATCCCGTTTGTGATGTACGCCGTTGCAGCAAGGTTCCCGATAGCTCGCTTAATACCGTTATAAAGTCGTGCGTTAATACCCCGTTCACGTAAATACTGCAACAACACTACATTTTACGTTTTACGTTATGAAAGATATCATGTATCAGGGCGGCCAAATTGAGGTACTTGTTAGGTCAAGTTCTAGTAGCTTCTGTTATTAATTCATTCATTTATTTACTTATCTTTAAGGTTAGTCGTCTCCTTCAAATACCACAGGCAAACAATTCATCTTAAAGTATAATGAGAAAACACGTAAGGGGTCTAGCACTTTTAAACATAGGGCGACTCTCTTTGTCCCGAAGTGTGGGGCGATGAACCAAGTTTCACACCCTTACATTGTCGTAGCTGACAATTAAGCTTATTTTATTAAGGGAAGGCTATAATTAATCACTTGAACTAGTGGTAATCGCGGCAGACGGAGAAGCTCGGGATCACATGCGCAGCTCATCGAGAAATCTTCTCTCACGTCAATGATGATTCATTCCTTCGTTTGTTTTTATGTTCTGTAGATGCTATTTGATTCTCTTATTGGCATCACGAGAGTATATGATTTATGAATTTATTTCCCTGTAAAAAGACGCTCTTTTAGGAAACGGCAAGCAGCATGTGGCGTGGAAAAAGACGAACAAATGATATCTATAGTCCATTACCCAAGGAAATTATCCCATGATCGGAATCTCAACGTTCGTCTTTCCCTTTTTCCAAGCCCACAACTCCGAAGACACGTATATAAACAGGCCATCGACAGCCGAATGGGTTTAAGGCACAATCAAATGAAATCCGACTCCAAACCGTTTATGATATTTCGTTTCACATGACAATAATCATTATTTATATCGTTCAGTCTTAGATGGGGTGGATTGTTTCATCATTCACAAGGGATCAAATGCTGTTTGTTAAGGG
>NC_051397.1:39822819-39827819 GCF_015228065.2 Penaeus monodon | reverse complement strand
AATCAAACGAACGGAATCAAACAACGGAATCAAACAACGGAAAACGGAATCAAACAACGGAATCAAACAAACGGAATCAAACAACGGAATCAAACAAACGGAATCAAAACGAAACGGGAATCAAAATGAAACGGGAATCAAAACGAAACAAGAATCAACAAATCGGGAATCATAACGAAACGCGAAACAAAACGAAACGGGAATCAAAACGAAACGGGAATCACAACGAAACGCGAATCAAAACCAAACGGGAATCAAAACGAAACGGGAATCACAACGAAACGTGAATCAAAACGAAACGGGAATTAAAATGAAACCGGAATCAAAACGAAACGTGAATCAAAACGAAACGGGAATCAAAATGAAACGCGAATCAAAACGAAACGGGAATCACAACGAAACAGAATCAAACGAAACGGAATCAAACGAAACGGAATCAAACGAAACAGAATCAAACGAAACGGAATCAAACGAAACGGAATCAAACGAAACGGAATCAAACGAAACAGAATCAAACGAAACGGAATCAAACGAAACAGAATCAAACGAAACAGAATCAAACGAAACGAGAATCAACGAACGATAAACGACGAATCAAACGAAACGGAATCAAACACGAAACGGAATCAAACGAAACGGAATCAACGAACGATCAACGACGGAATCAAAACGAAACAAGAATCAAACGAAACAGAATCAAACGAAACGGAATCAAACGAAAACGGAATCAAACGAAACAGAATCAAACGAAACAGAATCAAACGAAACGGAATCAAACGAAACGGAATCAACACGAAAACACGGAATCAAACGAAAACGGAATCAAACGAATCAACACGGAATCAAACGAAACAGGAATCAAACGAAACGGAATCAAACGAATAACAGAATCAAACAACGGAATCAAACGGAATCAAAACGGAATCAAACGAAACGGAATCAAACAACGGAATCAAACAACGGAATCAAACAACGGAATCAATCAACGGAATCAAACAACGGAATCAAACAACGGAATCAATCAACGGAATCAAACAAACGGAATCAAACAACGTAACAAGAATCAAAAAACGGAATCAAACAACGGAATCAAAACAAAAGGAATCAAATAACAACGGAATCCAACAAACGAACGGAATCAATCAACGGAATCAAACGAAACGGAATCAAAACGAAACGGGAATCAAAACGAAATGCGGAAATCAAAACGAAACGGGAATCAAACGAACGGAATCAAACGAAATGGGAATCAAAACGAAACGGGAATCAACAAATCGGGAATCATAACGAAACGCGAATAAAAGCGAAATGGGAATCAAAACGAAACGGGAGTTAAAATAACACAGGAATCAACAAACATGAATCAAAATAAATCGGGAATCAAAATGAAATGGGAATCAAAGCAAAACCGAAAACAAAACGAAGCGGGAACCAAGCAAAATTCGAATTAAAACAAAACGGTACTCAAAAAAACACGGGAATCAAAACGAAGCAGGAATTAAAACAACACGGGAATCGGAATGAACGGGAATGAAAACGAAACGGGAATGAAACAAAACCAAATAAAACGGAATCAAAAACGAAACGGGAATCAAAGCAAAACGGGAATTAAACAAAACGGGAATCAAAGTAAAATGAGAATGAATCAAAGGAAAACGGGAGTTAAAGCGAAACGGGATCAAGCAACACCAAACCAAAACGGGAATCAAGCAACACCGAACCAAAACGATAATACAGCAACACCAGACCAAAACGAGAATCAAGCAACACCGAACCAAAACGGGAATCAAGCAACACCAACCAAAACGGGAATCAAGCAACACCAGACCAAACGGGAATCAAGCAACACCAATCCAAAACGGGAATCAAGCAACACCAATCCAAAACGGGAATCAAGCAACACCAGACCAAAACGGGAATCAAGCAACACCAAACAAAACGGGAATCAAGCAACACCAAACCAAAACGGGAATCAAGCAACACCAACCAAAACGGGAATCAAGCAACACCAAACCAAAACGGGAATCAAGCAACACCAAACCCAAAACTCTTCATGGGCAATCGCAGTTCCCATCCGCCGTCCGTACCCAGCGAATAGGCGATTAAAAAGCCAGCCTCGGGTTTGAAAAATCACGTATCACAGAGGCCAAAGCGTTGTGGAATCGCACCCGCCAATAGATGAGGTGAGATTGGTTTCACGACTGAATGTAAGTGATCCCTTAGCCGCGATCCTCGAGTCGACGGCTTCGATCCTCCCGTCTATGGAATCGAATCAGCTTTAGAGAGGATTGCATTATTGAGGAATCTATAAAAGCGCCGAACTAAAGTAGCTTTAAGGGTGTCACGTACAGAGGTGTGGGGGGGGAGGAGGGGGGGAGGGGGAAGAATGGGGGGGGAGGAATGAGGGAGAGGGGGGGGAAGGGGAGTGGATGAAACCAGGTGACATGCGAGAGTTTTTCTCTTGGTGTTCGCATTAAGTATTCATTTGCCGGATTCGTCCTTGTATGCTCTGGAAAGGTTGGCCTCACGCACGCGCGCAGACATTTGCATGGTTTGTTTCTTTCTTCCTCTCTCTCTCTCTCTCTCTCTCTTTCTATTTACCTGCCTGTCTATCTGTCTCTCTATCTATTTTTCTCTCTCTCTCTCTCTCTCTCTCTCTCTCTCTCTCTCTCTCATATATATATATATATATATATATATATATATATATATATATATATATATATATATGTATGGATAGATAGATAGATAGATAGATAGATAGATAGATAGGTAGATTATATGTATGTATGCATAGATCCCTATATGAGTGTGTGTCTGTGAGTGCGCATTCTCATGCAGTATTTATTATTCTTGATCTCATTTGGTTATTACCAACGTCAGCAGCGTATATAAAAATCCCACGGTTCAGGTGCAATCGCCAATCCGCTCAAAATTCACGTAATATAGCATCCCCCCTCCCCCTCCCCCTCCCCCCGGCTCTATAGCCTTGCCCCACACTTTGCTCTCCTCACTCCTCATTCCCCTCCCCCCTCCCCCTCCCCCACATTGCTTTAACCTTCTCCCTCTTCTCCCTTCTCCTTCCTCTTCATTCTCCCACACTCTCCTTACCCCTCCCTCTCCCCACATCCCTTCACCCACACCCTCTCCCCTCCCCTACCCTCTCAACCCCTCCTTTCCCTCTTTCCCGTTTCTCCTTCTCCCCCTCCCTTCTCCCTCTCTCCTCTTTCCCTCTTTCCCTAACCCCTTCTCTTCTCTCTCTCTCTCTTCCCCCTCTCTTTCCTTCTCTCCCCCTAACTTCCCCCTCTCCTCTTCCCTTCCCAATCACCCTCTCCCTTCCTTCTCTTCCCAATCTCCCCCTCTTTTCCCTCTGTCTCCCTCCCTTCCCCCTTTCCCTCCTCCATTCTCCCTCTCTCTCCCTCCCTTCCCCCTTCCCCCCTCCCTTCTCCCTCTCTCTCCCTCCCTTCCCCCTTGCCCCCTCCCTTCTCCCTCTCTCTCCCTCTCTTCCCCCTTGCCCCCTCCCTTCTCCCTCTCTCTCCCTCCCTTCCCCCTCCCCCCCTCCCTTCTCCCTCTCTCTCCCTCCCTTCCCCCTCCCCCGTCTCGGAGCGATCTAAACCCCATTAACTGCAAGATGGTATCGCTATCAGGAGTAGATTAAATCCCGGAAACATCAATTACACCCGAGCTCAGGGGGGAGGGGGGAGGGGGAAGTGGGAGGAGGTTGGGGTGGGGGGGAGGGTGATGTTGTAAATTGATCATCACGAGCGATACTTGAATCATATCTGGCTGTGTCATCGTATACATTGAAATATCGGTTGGGATTAATCGCTTTGGCTCTCTCTCTCTCTCTCTCTCTCTCTCTGTGACTTGGTGTCTCTATCCTTTCTCCTCTCTTTTTTTTTCTTCTCTCTCTCTGACACAAAAACAACACTTTTCCTTCTCTATATCTTCCTTTATATATGTCGATATGCCTGCGTCTGTCTGTCCATCTCTCTCTCTCTCTCTCTCTCTCTCTCTCTCTCTCTCTCTCTCTCTCTCTCTCTCTCTCTCTCAATCTTCTATCTGTCTATCTATCTATCTATCGCAGACAATAAATAAATCATCAATAATTTAAGTCTTTTCTTATGAAACAACTACGCTCACACATTCTTCAGCATTATATGACCTGTATCGAAACCCTCTATCAAAACTGTAGTGAAACTGTATCAAAATAAGCCTGTATCGAAAACTTAAGTATCGAAATTATAGGTAATTTGTATCGAAACCCCTGTAGCAAAACCCCGCATCATAACCGTATATCAAAACCCAGTAACGAAACAGTATCGAAACTGAAAGAGACGAATCTATTTACAAGATTCGAGGAAGAATTGCAGGAATACTTGAAAACACCTCTAACATTTTCGGGCGCCGCTGCGCTACTAAAGGGACTGGCCAGGAGTTCCTGTCTCTGCCCATCCACAGGTGGCTTGGACACCACCCACCTGGTTGAGGAGTGAAGCATTCCGATGCTAAAATTTTTGTTTAGCATTCGCTAGGGACTGGCTCTGTTTACAATTGAATTGCATTCCCTCCGTCGTTGGTAGTGATAATAAGGGTAATTTGTAATGATACTAATACTAATAGTGATGGTAATATAAATCAGAATAATAATAACATTGATAGTCATGATAGTAATGATCATGATATTAAGATGATAATAATAATGACGATGATAAGGAAAATACTACGATAATGATATGCTAGTAATGCTATGATATGATTATAATCAATTTGAATTTATCATTATGATGACAATGGCATCAAAGAAACTGAAAATGTGATTATGATAATGATAATCATAACGATCATAAAAACGGTGGTAATAATGACAAAGATATTGGCAACAAACGTGTGAAGATATTATGGAATGAAGGCAGTGATGATAATGAGGAAAATATGATGATTATCATAAGGATAATGTTAATAAGAATAATAAGTATAAAGATCACATTAATAGTAAT
>NC_051397.1:39807819-39817819 GCF_015228065.2 Penaeus monodon | reverse complement strand
TATTGTTTTTATAATAAAGATGATGATAAGAAATTATAATAATAATAATAATGGTACAGGATTTAGTGTGTGCGTGTATGTGTGTGAGTAATTTCTGAACATTTATGTTGTCAATTTTCATATTATTATTATTATTACTATTATTATTATTATTATTATCATTATCGTCATCATTATTATCATTATCATTACCATTTTTTTATCATTATCATTATCATTATTTCCATGATTATTACTATTGTCATTATCATCATTGTTGCATTTTTTTTTTTTTTTTGTTAATTCTACTATCAGCATTAATACATCATTATTATTAATAATATTATTATTATTATTATTATTATTATTATTATTATTATTATTGTTGTAGTTGTTGTTATTATTATTATTATCATTATCATCATTATTACTATCATTACTATCATTGTTATTATTGTTATCATTTTTATCCCCATCATCATTATCATCATTATATTATCTTCATTATTATTATTATTATTATTATTATTATTATTATTATTATTATTACTATTATCACTACTACTACTACTACTACTACTACTACTACTACTATTACTACTACTATTTTATTATTGTTATTATTATTCCTACTACTATCACTATTATCTTTACTACATTTTTACTTTTATTTTTATCATTATCATTATTATTATAATAGAAGTAGTGTGTTCGTTATTATCAGTAGTGTAGTAGTAAAATTATTATTATTATTATTATTACTATTCATTATCATTATTATTATTATTATTATAATCATTATCGTTATTACTATTATCATGATTACTATCATCGTTATTACTATTATTATTATTGTTGTTGTTATCAATATTACAGCTACTATTATATTTTTGTTATCTTTATTATTATCATCATTATAATTATTATAATTATTATCGTTATTACCATTATCATCATTAGTATTATCATCAATTTAATTATTATCATTATTATCATTATCACAATCATTATTATTATCCTCACTATAATTGTTATTATTGTTATTATTATCATCATCATTACTAGTATCACTATTACTTTTTATTATTATTGTCACCATCATTATCATTATCATTATTATCATTATAATCATCATTATTGCTTTCCATATTATTTTAAATTCATTGTCATTATCCATATTACTATTATCATCACTAGTTATAGTTGTAGCATCAATATTATCATCATTGATGGTAGAAGTAGTACTATCGTTATTACTTTTATTGTTATTATAATCATCAGTATTATCATTATTATCCATATTATCAGTAGCACTGGTATCATTATCTTTATCATTAATTTTATTTTTGATATTAATATCATTATTATTGTTGTTATTTTGTTATCATTATCATGTTTTTATTGTTATAATTTCTATTATTATTATTATTACTATTATCATTGTTATTGTTATAATAATAATAGCAAGATCTCTAGTAATAATAGTATTATTAATGTTGTTGTTTTTACTACTACAAATAATAGTATTATTATTAATATTATCATTACATTTTTATTATATCAATATTATCATTATCATTTTTAATCTTATTATCATTATGATTATCATTATTTCTATTAATCTTATTATCATTATCATTATCATTAGTATTATTATTTCAATCATTATTGTTATCATCGTTGCTATTACTATCATTATTTTGTTAGTATTATTATTATCAATATTGATATTATTATTATTATTATTATTGTTATTATTATTATGATTATTATTTTTATTATGATTATTATTATTATCATTATCATTATTATTATTATTATTATTATTATGATTATCATTTACATTATTCATAATATCATTATTGTTAATATTATTATTGTTAATATTATTATTATTTCACCATCATTACAATTATTATAGTTATTATTATTCCTATTTTCATTACTCTTATTGCATTATTATCATCATTATCCTTATTGTTATTAATACTACTACTATTACCTTTATTATTGCTATTATTATTATCATTATTATTATTATTATTATTATTATTATTATTATCATTATCATTATTATTATTATTATTATTATTATTATTATTTTGTTGTTGTTGTTGTTGTTGTTGTTATTGTTGTTGGTGATGTATTATTATTATTATTATTATTATTACTATTATTATTGTTATTACCATTATCATTCTCATCATCACTTTCATTATTATTATTATCATAATTATAATCATCGTCATCATTATTATCAGGTATTATGGATTTTCATTATCATTATCGTTATAATAATTATTGTTATCAGTACCATTACTGTTATCTTTATTATCATCACTGTCATTATAGTTACTATTAACATCATTATTATTATCATTGTCATTATCACTGCCTTTATCATTGTTATTATCATCCTTATTATTACTACAATCAACATTATCATTATTATAGCTATTATTACTATTATCATTATCATCATTATCATTATTATTATTATTATTATTATTATTATTATTATTGTTGTTATTATTATTATTATCTTCATTAATAATAATAATAATAATAATAATATTATTATTATTATTATTATTATTATTATCATTATTATCATTATTATTATTATTATTATTATCATTATTTTCATCATCATTATCATTATCATTATTATTACTGTTATTATTATCATTATTATTATTATTATTATTATTATTATTATTATTATTATTATTATTACCATTATTATTGTTATATTTATAATTATCATTATTATTTTTATTATTATCATTATTATTATAATCATTATTATCATTATTATTATTATCATCATCATCATCATGCATCATCATCATAATCATCATCATCATCATCATCATCATCATCATCATCATCATCATTATCCTTAGTATTAGTAGTAACAGTACTTTCAGTATTGATATCATACAGTTACCATAATTTTATCATGATTCTACTAATATTCGATTATCATTCCCTTCATTACTATTGATATCATTATCCTTGTAGTATCTTTATCATTATCTATATTGCTATTTTTGTTGTGTATTTTCCTCATCATTGTTATTATTCTTATAATCAGCGTCACCATTATCATTATCATTTTTTACTTTTCAGCTTCATCGTTACTGTTGTTTTCAATATAATTATTATCAATGTCATTATCGGTAGTCGTCATTATCATTAAAATCATTGCAACTTATTTAGTATCTTCGTTGTTATCATTATCATTAGTTTCATTAGTCTTCATGTGATAATTATCTTCATCTTCATTATCGCCATCTTCGTTATCATCTTCACTATCATTATCATCATCTTAATTATTATAATCATCATCATCATCAATACCATCATCATCATTATCATCATCATCATAATCATCACCTTGGCCAAATGCATGATTTTCATTATCATCAGTATTGTTTTAGTTATCAACTGCATTTTTATCATATTGTTTAATGTTATCTTCATGTTGTAATAATGGTACTTCCAGAAACTGTGTTATTATTATTATTATTGTTATTATAATAATAATAATTATTATTATTATTATTACTATTATTATAATTATCATTATTATTATATGAAGCAAGTTTCACTTATCTTAATTTATTTCTTTTTTCTCTGTGAAGATAATTCTTTTTTTACTGTTTCACTGTTGCTATATTATGAATGTCGTCATTATGCATATTGCCATTTTCACTGTCTTTACATATTTTAATATCATGACTCATCATTACTTTTATAATCTTATCATCTTTTGTATCATTATCAGCTTCTATCATCATTTTCTGATCTACTAATAATTTCATTGATATTTTATAAGATGATTAATTCTTTCCGTTTTTTCTTCTGTTGTATCCTATCAGTGTGATTTACCGAATGCAAAGGCGATTATATGCAATCCTTCGCAGTTTTCATTTATATACTTATCAAAGAGATGAAATATTTGTTATTTTTTCCTTAGATTACTCTATTTGCTGGATTTGCGGGAGCATCTTTAAAAGTCCTTGAAGATATGTTTTACCGGGAAAACGTGAATATTGATGTTGCATGTGCTGGCTATGAATTGATAATGTTGATTTTTCCTGTGTTCTGAACCGCTTCATTTTTCTTCATTGAAGACTTTCCGTCGTGCATTTTTTTTTTTCCTTTCTTTCTTTCTTTCTTTCTCTTCCTTTTTAATGTCAGACAAAATTGTTCCCTATGTGTCTGCATGTATGAATGTATTACTATTATTCTTGATCAAATAGCGAGAATGCCCATGCAATCATCACTGACATGCATATTATTTTATATACATAATATATACTTTATTATTTTATAAATTGTCATCATAATAATGTTAAAATCTCTATGACGCCTCGTCATTATTGTTCTAAATAGTACTTAATGTTACTATTGCATCGTTATTATCAATGTACATCAGTTATTATAAACAAGTATTCATGATCTGTGATAATAATCCACACGGATTATCTTCATATAATTATCCTTTGACAGTCTTGATTATTGATCCCCAGGCACGTACACATTGCAGTATACCCAATCACATCCACACAGGCGCAAAAAAGCACGCGCACCCACACACCCGCACGCATACAGGCAGCGGAGCACTTAGGCAGAGGAGAGGGTTATATAAGACTCCAGCCGAGGCCCAGATCATCTTAATCTGTGGTTTTACACGCCCCTGAACTTTAAAAGACGTCTTGAAGAAACCGCCACAGATACGTCATTTATACTGTTCCGCCCGGAGCATTATGGTGCCTATAGTTTTTTTTTTTTCTTCTTCTTCTTCTTTTTTCGTGACCTGCCTGCCTACAGTAGACCGTATTATACTGTATTGATGGCGAGCCGGCCTGTATCTGCGGTCTATCTCGAGCGGGATAAAGGAAGGAGAGGATCCCGGCCTTTATATTGGCTAAGGGGCGAACCTTTGCCTTGTGGGTCGGGAGAGAGGGGTAGAAAGAGAGAACGAGAGGGAAAGGGGATGGAGAGTATGAGAGAGAAAGAAAGAGGAGAAGGGGGGTAGAAGAGGGAGCTGGAGAGAGCGAGGGAAGGAGGCAGAGAGAGAGAGGGGGGGGGGAAGGAGCAGAGAGAGGGGGGGAGGAGCAGAGAGAGAGAGAGGGGGGGCGGAGGCAGAGAGAGAGAGAGAGAAAGAAAAGAAATAGAGCACTCGAAGAACAGAGAGGTGAGGAATGACGTCACACAAAGCTGGCTGATTAACAAGTATCGAACGAATTAGAAATCATGGATCCTATTCATTCTTTCAATCTCGATTAGATCATAAAGTTCTGTCTCCTTTAGAGAAGTAATTATTTATGGATTTTTTTTTCATTTAATAAAAGATCTGATGCTGTAAAATCTTTAATACTTAATCGAAAATAATTTTCTTCAATTGTGTCATTTGTTGGCGGAATTTTGACATATTGCCAGGATGTGTTTGATGATTAGGCTGATGCTGCAAATTCGGTGGGTGCAGACAAAGAGCAATAACGTGCAGCAAAGTCTACAACAAGACCTATATGATTTACGTATTTCACGTTAAAATAGCTCTGAAGCAAAACTGCCAAGCATAACGAGAAGGCCACGGACACCAAGGTCACTCCTGTGTCACACGACTTTAAACCTTATTGCCGTAGCGCTTTCATTTCATCGAAGGTTCGGGCATAATAACAACATCTCTTACCCGACTGAAAACTGGGCTTGGGGTCGGCGAGGAAAATACCTGAAGGAAAGACCAAGCTTGAATACAGAGACACAAAGAGCCTAGAAAATGCATTTATACACTGATAACACCTAGCGTCCTTTCACCATCCGTTTATTTTTATTCTTATTTTTTATTTTACTAGATGGATGTGGGAAAACGCCCAGGTTTATTTATCGATTCTTTCTTTCCCTTTCCTCTTTATCTCAGTTGCTCACCGTCTTCGTCTTCTTTCCAATTCCAACGTCCTGTTCTTAGAACTTTTCTTTTCATTTTCCTTGTTCTTAATTAATGCCCTCTGCATAATTTTTTGCTTTGTTTCTTTTCTATTCTTGTCACTTCTTCACTTATTTATTATTGTTATTATTACTATTTTATTTCATGCTTCTTCTCTCTTTTCTTATTGTTGTCTTTCACCCCTTTCTTCTCCGACAGGGGGAGAGAGAGCGAGAGGGAGGGAGGGGCGGAGGCAGAGAGAGAGAGAGAGAGAGACGGAGGCAGAGAGAGAGAGAGAGAAAGAGAGAGGGACGGAGGCAGAGAAAGAGGGGGGGGACGGAGGCGGAGAGAAAAAAAGAGAGCGAGTGAGTGAGAAAGGGAGGGAGGGACGGAGGCAGAGAGAGAGAGAGGGCAAAGAGATGAGAGAGAAATAAGAAAGAGAAAGAGAGGAAGTGAAACGGGGAGAAGAGAGAGAGAAGAGGGCACCAGAGAGAGAGGGAGAGAGAGAGTGTGTAATGTCACATACTCGTAACATAATCTATGCAACATAACATATTACTTCTCCTTTTCACGGGCAAGAAATCAACATCAACAAGAGGTTTGATCATTTATTTACATAAATTTTCATAAGCGATACACTACATCTAAATCTTCAGAGATGATAATATTTCAGAAACGTTCAAATGAATTTCCAGCAGTACATTTTTTATTCATCTTTTTAATGCTATTGCACTAGAGAATTTTATTTTTTGTTCTATCAAATGTAACATCAGAAAGTCCTACAATATATATCTTTATTTTATTTCACGTTTTTTACTTACAGCATCATATTTACAAGACATAAATGCAGACCATGTCGTTTTTTTTTAACAATATCCTAACAACATTATGTTCAATGCACATCGATTAATTAAAATCACAATGACATTATCTTAACTTATATTTACAAGAGCAAAATTCGCCTTTTTCTTTATGGGTGTTTGTGTGTATATATCCACACACATCTACATATGTATGTGTGTGTGTGTGTGTGTGTGTGTGTGTGTGTGTGTGTGTGTGTGTGTGTGTGTGTGTGTGTGTGTGTGTGTGTGTGTTTGTACATATACACATGCAAGTATATATGTGTGTACATATATATACATACATATATATGCACATATATATGTGTGTATGTATGTATGCACTGTGTGTGTGTGTGTGTGTGTGTGCGTTTGCGCGTGTGTACATACATATATATACATATATTTACATATATATATATATACACATTTATATGCATATATATGTATGTTATATATATATATATATATATATATATATATATATATATATATATATATATATATATATATATGTATATATATGTATATATATATATATATATATATATATATATATATAAGATGTATGTTTATTGATATATATGTGCGTGTGCTAAAATTTATGTACATATATTAACAAATATCCCTTGGGGTCTGTACTATACTTTCTTGACTTCAAAACAACCATAAACAAAATCACTTAATAAGTAATTTGTGTGAAAAATCACAATCAATGTTTGTTTCTTCCTTTTCTGAATATTCTTCATTATGGAAAATTAGTATCTATTCTTTCCGAATCATACAAGGATAAATTCATCTTTTTTTTTTTCTTATTCTTCTTCTAATATGCCCATTTAAGGGACTGATTAATTTATAAATCAATTAAGTAAGAAATGAATAATTGAATGAATCAATATAAAACAGAAAGAATGTCGTATTCCAAATTGTGAAGTCTCTTATTAGGAAAATATCCCCCTTGGATTCCCCAACCATGGAATGTGAAGCTTACATTATCACTCTAGTTCATACTGCAACATACTAAATACAGACTGTAATATGTCTGCCTGGAACAGATTTTTTTTTATCAAGGTAATGGCGACATGATATTTCGGACACAGTATATAAAATGGATTATATGGAAGATACAGCACGGTAGGATACTCAAAAACAGCACAGGGGGACCAGGGAAACTCGGGATGAAGCTTCGTCTAAGTGTGGGCTCGAAGCCTTGAGATGATTTCGAATCCGAAGCAGGCAGGGTTCAGGGTTGTGCGAATAGGAAGGTCGCTTGAACGAAGGGAAAGGAAAGGAAGGTGGTGACCGCTGGACCGAAGGGGAGTGCGGGAAGGGGTTTCGTGTCTTCAGCGTCAGGAGAAGAGGCGACTGGAGGAAAGAGTGTTTTCGTTCACTGGGCGGCTATCATGATGGCGAGCGAGTGGTTGGGCGGCAGCGACGTGTGAAGATGGGCGGAAGCAGTGGCTGTGGGTGCGTGAAGTGTGTGAAGGATTTACTCTGTGTCGGGGTCGGGCTGCGACGTGGGCGAGGAGGAGAGGTCCCTGGGCGGGGGCGAGGAGTGGTGGGCGGCCAGTAGGGAGGCGGTGTGGGAGGAGAGGTTGAGGGGAGGGTAGTACTCCGGGCGGGGAGGGAGGAAGGGCGGGTACGGGAGGCCCATGAGGGCGTGGGGCGGCGGGTACGGGAAGCGGGCGAGCGAGGGCGGCGTGAGCGGCGCGAAGGCCGACGCTCGCAGGGCGGCGGAGTCCGGCAGGAGGTCGTGGTGGCGCAGCTCGGGGGAGCGCGGGGGCGAGGCCCTCTGCTGGTGGGCGTGGTGGTGGTGGTGGGGCGGCAGCGGGGGCGGCTGGTGGTGGGGCTGCTCGTGGTTGTTGTTGTTCTCGTGGTGGGGGTGGTGGTGGGGCGTGGCGGGGGTGGTGTGGGTGGGCGAGGGTGCGGACGTGGCGGGCGGGAGGGCGTAGAGCAGCGTCTGGATGGCGCGCAGGACGTCCCCGCCGCAGCGCAGCAGGACCGTCTCCAGCACCTGCACCTTCCTGCCGGGGAACAGCCGCACGAGGGTCTCCATGCTGGTCAGCTTGGCCGCGTCGGCCGCCCCCGACGCGGGCGGGGACGCACCGGCGCGCTCGTCCTCGTCGTCGGCGTCCCTGCGAGCCGCCTTGCTGGGTCGCGGCTCGTCGTCCTCGCTGGCGGGGTCGCCGCGCGGGCTGGCCAGGGCTGGCGGCGCCGGGGGCTGTGCGGGCGGGGGCGTGGGCGTGGCCTCGGAGGGGGAGGCCGGAGGCGCCACCTTCAGGCTGAGGGGCTCGTCGCGGATAGGCGAGGGCGGCGTGTCGCTGCGGGCGTCGTCGTCGTGGCGAGGCCGCTTCGTTCCTGCTGGGGAGACAACAAGGGGCAGAGTGAGGGCGGGTTAGCGATGCCACGGAAACCGAATCACACGCACACACATAGACAGACAGATTAATAGACATTGCAAAAGACACACTTACACACAACATGTACAAACTTGTCAAATCACACGTGGGTATGATAAGCAAATAAACCCAAATAAAGTAAAAGGAAGACAAACATCTACCGAATCTCTTACTTTGTGGAGCTGGATTCACCAAGTATTTCTATTCACAAGATGCAGAATATCTAAATTTCTAACGGCACTTCTAAAAATGATGCTTGGGCATGAGGAGATATTAACCTCTGCAATGACGTTTATTCTAGTCGAGCTAACAAGCAAAACGATTATGGCAATGGAGACGACAAAGTAGGAGTCAGGTAAACCAAAAAGCTCTTAAAAGTATAACGTCAAAGTTAGAATAGGACTGAAAAAACATTAGCATTTTGATGGGAAGACGTCAAATGCGTTTGATTTCGTCCCGCGTGAAACAAAACCATCAGCTGATTTGTAAGCATCGGTTATCCTTATTAAACAACTTTGCTCTAATTAATTTATTTCAGATTTTAATCACGCCCTTTTTCTCCGCGTTTTTTTTTAGGGGGGGGGAGGAGAGAGGAGAGGAAAAGTGAGAACACAAGTAGAAAACAAAATTGATTGCATTTTAACGACCTGGCTTGGCGGGTGAGCCACCTCGACTTTGGCCGAATTTAAATATCCCGCTCTTGAGACTTTGGGTACTGGATTTACAATTAAGGGGAAAAAATAAAAGTTTGAGATTTTAATTTCATTTGATTGTGCGCCCTCGCCTGCGGGACATCGTTTAATCTTGTCTGTCGAGGTATACACCAAAGAAAAAAACGGACAGCT
>NC_051397.1:39795319-39797819 GCF_015228065.2 Penaeus monodon | reverse complement strand
ACAGATGACATCGAGAATGCGGTGGGAATGGGGAATGTGGATTCCGCCGGCAATGACTAGAGCAAGTTACATTAACGCGTTGGATAAAGTGTTAGATATTTCTTAACAGTGGTTTAATAGTGGTGTTACAGCAGAGAGGGAGAGAGAGAGAGAGAGAAAGAGAGAGAGAAAGAGAGAGAGAGAGAGAGACAGAGAGAGACAGAGAGAGAGACAGAGACAGAGAGAGAGAGAGAGAGAGAGAGAGACAGAGAGAGAGAGAGAGAGAGAGAGAGAGAGAGAGAGAGAGAGAGAGAGAAAGAAAGAGAGAAAGAGAGAGAGAGAGAGAGAAAGTAAGATACAG
This sequence comes from Penaeus monodon, assembly GCF_015228065.2. Classification (NCBI taxonomy): domain Eukaryota; kingdom Metazoa; phylum Arthropoda; class Malacostraca; order Decapoda; family Penaeidae; genus Penaeus; species Penaeus monodon. The sequence continues at coordinate 39,797,479 of NC_051397.1, read as the reverse complement.
ACAGACAGACAGACAGACAGGGAGACAGAGATAGAGACAAAAACAGAGAGAAAGAAACAGAGACAGAGACAAGAGAGACAGAGAAAGAAATAACGCATGAGAGAATCCGAAAACACAAACCAATTACCTCCATCTTCCTTTTATCTCTCACACCGCCTCTTCCAAAAAAAATAAATAAATAAAGCAAGAAGCCACACAAAGAAAGGAACATCTCACATCCCATCACTCACTAGATGATAAAAAAAATCAAACCAATCACTTTGCAAGATTATATCAAATTTGCACGATAACGCCATTGCACTAAGTCCCCGTCTTGGATAATAAGATAACACCCTCGCGTTATCCAACCTTTGAAAGATAAATACAAATACCAATCCTCAAAAAAAAATAGAAATAATTCAACGAAACCCTGGGCGATTTTTTTTTTTTTTTTTTTTTTTTTTTTTTTTTTTTTTTTTTTTTTTTTTATGACACAGAAACCCCGCCCCACTCGATCCAAGAGAAAAGAAAAGAAGAAGCAAGAGAAGAAGAAAGACAAAAAAAAGTGTACTCAACCATAATTTTTGAGCGGGCGTGGGTGTCCTAGACAGTCGCACATTAAGATATGAAAGAATTACTCGCTTGATACCTCATCATCATAATCCTTCGTCCATCTCTCCGCCACTCCTTACTCCCCTCTCATTGCCGTTCCTCCTTCTCCCTCATTCCCCTCCCTCTCTCGTTTTTTTTTATTGTTTCTCCTCTCTCAATTCTCTCCTTTTCAAGTTTCTCCTTCTCCCTCACTCTCCTCATCCTCTTGTTCTTCTTCTTCATACTGCCTTCGCTTTCGTTTTTTTCTCTCTCTCATTCTCCTTCCTCCTTCGTTCTTCCTTCTCCTTCACTCTGCTCTCATTTTCGTTTTTCCTTCTTCCTCAGTCCCCTCCCACTCTCGTTCTTGTTCTCCCTCCCATTGCTTTCGCTTTCGTGTTTTCTTCTCCCTCACTCCCTTTCCTCCCTCGCTCTTCTCCCTCACTCCTTTCTCTTTCTTATTCTTATTCTCCCTCATTTAACGCCCTCTCTTGTTAGTCTTCTTATTTACATTGCTTTCTCTCTGCCCCATCTCACATCTCCCTCACGTCTCCCTCACCTCTCCATCACGCTTCTCTCTCATTTCCCTCACACATCCCTCACGTTTCCTCATACATTCCTTGCATTTTCCTCACATTTTCTTCACATCTATTTCATTTCTCCTTCGCTTCCACCTGACATTCTCCTAACATCTGCCACACGTCCACCTCACATCTCCCTCACGTCTCCCTCATTTCTCCATCACGCTTCTCCCTCATTACCCTCACGCATCCCTCACATTTCCCTGATAGCGTGAGGGAAAGAAAGATCGATGCCACTTTTCACATAGGCTGCAGATGTTAACATAAAACGGATATTGAAATTTATTTTTATGAGGTCGTTTCAGACACCTCACAGGCCAGTCTGTTTATGGTTCTTAATGAGAAAGAAACGACCACTCATAAAACTATAAGGGGCTTCTCTAGATCGTTACGTTTTTGAATTTTCGTTGAAATACGCCCCCCCCCCTCCCCCACCCCTTCTCCTTCTACTCTTTACTTACCCCCGCCCAATTTCGCTCTCAGCCTCCCCTTCTTCTTACTTCTTACTTCCTCCCTCCCTCCACTTTCTCAAAATTATTCCCCCCCCCCCACCCTCTCACCTCTCACCTCCCCCACCTTCTCACTTCTCCCTCCCTCCACCCTCCCACCATCCCTCCCTCCACCCTCTCAACCCTCCCCTCCCACCCTCCACCCTCTCAACCCTCCCCTCCCACCCTCCCATCCTCTCAACCCTCCCCTCCCTCCCTCCATCCCTCTCACCCTCCCCCTCCCCTCCCTCCTCCTCTCAACCCTCCCCTCCCTCCCTCCATCCTCTCACCTCTCCCCTCCCTCCCCCCAGCCTCTCCCCCTCCCGATGCCCTCTCGCCTCTTGCAAGATTTCACGAGTTGTGTTTTCGCTTCGTCCGGCCGGCGTGTGTGGGGAGTGGGATTTGCAGTAAGGGCGCGTCGCTAGCGTGGGCGTCTGTGGGGGTGGGGATGGGGGGGATAGGCCTTTGTCTCTCTCTGTATCTGTCTATCTGTTTATCTCTGTGTCTATTAGTCTATTATTTTT
>NC_051397.1:39782819-39790319 GCF_015228065.2 Penaeus monodon | reverse complement strand
AGAGGCACGTTTTACGGGAGATGAAGATTTGAAGGATATGGGCTGAATGAAACGAAAGAAAGAAATCGAAGAGCGAAATAAATAAACATGAAATAACCGATCAATAAATCGGTCTGTTCACAATTCAAAATAGGGAAACCTTTATCTTAAGTTTAAGTTTTTTTGTATTTTCACTATTTGCTGTGTTCTTGACCATCGAAAAAAAAATCGGATTTCATCATATTACTCTTTATCACGAAAGAAATTGAAGGGAAGCAATATAGGGAAACAGAAAAGTAAGGATTTAGGAATACAGGGTCAGGTAATAAAAACGTAAGTAGAAGAGATAAGGAGACACAATACGGTAATAGCAAAGAAGATAAACAGGATAAAAATATACAGTGGATAAAAACGGATAAGAGAGAGAGAGAGAGAGAGAGAGAGAGAGAGAGAGAGAGAGAGAGAGAGAGAGAGAGAGAGAGAGAGAGAGAGAGAGAGACAGACAGACAGACAGGCAGACAGAAGGACAGAAATTGAGAGAGAGAAAAAAAAAGCAAGAAAGAGAGTGGGAGAAAAGAGGGAAATTCTCTCTGGAAGAAATCTCACAATTCTTTCAAAGATTTCATTCTTTTTCACTCATTTCTCTCCTGTTCTTTACCATTCAGACGAGTTCTTTATATATTGCGGGGTAAAATCATTGGTGTACTTTTCGCTCCGTCTCCATAGGAATAGCATATATAGCTCACATAGAATTCTCCTACGCAGAAAGAAGAAAAAAAAAGAAAAAAAGAAAAAAAAACACGGTATCACGATCTGTTTCCTTTCATCTCTCTCTCTCTCTCTCCTCTCTCTCTCTCTCTCTCTCTCTCTCTCTCTCTCTCTCTCTCTCTCTCTCTCCCCATCTCTCTCTCTCTAAGCAATCTATAAATAAGGTCACGGTAGGCATTTTGTTATAAAAAAAAAAAAAAAAAAAATTGCAACACACCATGAAGAGTATCTTGCATAAGTGATATCTATATACAACACAATTCCTCTTGACAAAAATAAAGAAACCAGTATATTTTTATAAAAAAAAAAAAAAAAAACATTTTCTCTCACTTCCCTCACTCCCCTCCACCCCCCCCCCCCACTTCCCACTCGCCCTACATTCACTCCCTCGCAAACCTTTCCCCTTTCATAAAACTCAAAGAGTAAATAAAGAAACCTTCCCTTAAAGCTCTCTAACCTGTCATGTTACCTACGAGCGAACCTGTTATAAACTCAATCTGTCTTTTCAGGAGGTAATCAAAAGCCATAAAGAGATGTGGTCAGCGGTGGTTAAGCAGATATCGGGCCTCGTAAGCACGGTGGCAGATTCTAGAGCTATCCTGGTTTTGCTTGTTGTTGTTGTGGTTGTCTCTGTTGGTATTTGTTGCTGCTGGTAGTTGTTGTTGTAGTTTTTTTTATTGTTTGTTGTTGTAATTGTCTTTGTTGGTAAGTGTTGTTGTAAATGCTTTTGTTGGTAAGTGTTGTAAATGTTTTTGTTGGTAATTGTTGTTCCTGGTAATTATTGTTGTAATTTTTGTTTTTAAATTGTTGCAATCGTTGTTGTCTTCGCTGTTGTTGTTTCGTTGTTTGGCTGTTGTAATTTTTGGTTGTTGTGGGTTGTCGTCGTTGTAGCTTTGATTGTTGTTGTAACTACTGTTGCTCTCGTCCTTGTTGTAATTGCCGCTGACGTTGTTATCGTCGTTCTTATTGTTGTAACTGCTGCCGACGCTGTTGTCGTTACTCTTATCGTTGTGTTGTAATCGCTGTTGTCGATATTGCTGTCCCTGTTGTGATATCCAGCTTCTCCCACGCTTATTGTCTCTCCTTGGTCTTACTTATCAGGGTATGCTTTCTTTATCCATTGATTTTTTTTTTCTTTTGGATTTATATGGTTAGTATGATATCTATATATATTTATCTATATACTATATAAATAGATAGATGGATAGATAGATGGACAGACAGATATAGATATAAATATAGATATAGACGCACTTGAATAAATATTGTAATTCCACCCACCATACCTAATTAATCCCCATAAAACAACCATTAACAACCTTACCACAATCCGGACATCACAACCTCCCTAATAACTAACCTACCTCCCCCCCCCCCGAAAAGAAAAAAACATTTAATAACTCCCCCCCCCAAAAAAAAAAAAAAAACAGTCCGAATCGCTGTCTATCAGAGCCACAAAACAATCGTCCGAAAATGAGAGTACATTTAATAACTCCTCAAAAAAAAAACTGTCCAAAAAAAAAAACTGTCCGAATCGCTGTCTATCAGAACCACAAAAGGGAGGAGGACGCAGTTAATCTCCCTTTTTGAGTTCGCCCTTAAGACAGTCCATACGCGGGATCTGAAAGCCGACACCGCTACATCAATGGCGAGGCTGGTCGAGCGGAAAATGCTACACATAGCGGTCACGACGGAGGGAGTTCGATCCCACGGAAAGGAGAGGGGGGGGGGGGGGAAGGGAGGGGAATGGAAGGGGAGGAGGAGGAGAGCGAGGAGGAGGAGCGAGGAGCGAGGGGGAGGAGGAGCTGGAGGAGGAGGAGATGCGAGGAGAGAGGAGGAGGAGGAGGAGAGAGGAGTGGAGGAGGGGGAGGAGGGGAGGAGGAGGAGGAGGAGGAGGAGGAGGAGGAGGAGGAGGAGGAAGATGAGGAGAAGAAGGAAGAGGAGGAGGAGGAGGAGGAAGAGGAGGAGGAGGAGGAGGAGGAGGAGGAGGAGGAGGAGGAGGAGGAGGAGGAGGAGGAGGAGGAGGAGGAGGAGGAGGAGGAGGAGGAAGGGAGGAGGAGGAGAAGGAAGGAGGAGGAGTATATATATATATATATATATATATATATATATATATATATATATATTATATATATATATATTATAATATGTATATATATAGTGGTGTGGTGTGTGTGTGTGTGTGTGTGTGTGTGTGTGTGTGTGTGTGTGTGTGTGTGTGTGGTGTGTGTGTGTGTGTGTGTGTGTGTGTGTGTGCATATATATGTGTACATATATATGTATATATATGCATATATATTATATTATGTCTATCTATCTATATCTATATCTATCTATCTATCTATCTATCTATATATATATTTATATATATATATATATATATATATATATATATATATATGTGTGTGTGTGTGTGTATGTGTGTGTGTGTGTGTGTGTGTGTGTGTGTGTGTGTGTGTGTGTGTGTGTGTGTGTGTGTGTGTGTGTGTGTGTATGTGTGTGTGTGTGTGTGTGTGTGTGTGTGTACATATATATGTGTACATATATATGTATATATATGCATATATATGTGTATATATGTCTATCTATCTATATCTATATCTATCTATCTATCTATCTATCTATCTATCTATATATATATATATATATATATATATATATATATATATATATATATATATATATGTGTGTGTGTATGTGGGGATGTGTGTGTGTGTGTGTGTGTGTGTGTGTGTGTGTGTGTGTGTGTGTGTGTGTGTGTGTGTGTGTGTGTGTGTGTGTGTGTGTGCGTATGTGTGTGTGTGTGTGTTGTGTGTGTGTGTGTGTGTGGTGTGTGTGTGTGTGTGTGTGTGTGTGTGTGTGTGTTTTGTGTGTGGTGTGTGTGTAGATAGATAGACAGATCGATTGATAAAGAGACAGAGAGGTAGAGAGATATGTCTGTGTGTATATAAATATGTATGTAAATTCTGTATATTCTTCCCTGATTGTTTTCATACGTGTGTCCATCGACCCTCTCTCCACTCCCCCCCCCCCCTCCCCCCCCTCTCGCCGACTCAGCTCACGCCGGTGGTCTTCCTGGACAGAGAGAGAGAAAGAAAAAAAAAATCTGTTTCGTTGGCGGTCAGTCGTTACTGCATATTAAACAGTCCTTTGATGGCGGCTGCTTTCATGTGTAGCTTCAGACTGCGATTTCCAACAGTTTATTTTGAGTGTGTCTCACGCCCTCCTCTCCTACCCCCCTCCCATCCCCCACCTTTCCCCTATCCCTTATCCTGTAGCGCCACCCTCCCCTTAACTGCTATCCCCCCCCACTACCCTTTACCCTTTGCCCTATCGCCTCTTTCCCTTCTTTATCTCTCCTCCTCCCTTATCCCTTTCGCTTCTTTCTCTCCCCTTTCCTCCTCCCTTTCCCCTTCAATGCCCTCCCCTCCCACCACCCACCCCAAATCTTCATCCCCTTCTCCCCCTCCTTCCCCTTCTCTCCCCTCCCACCTCCTACCTTCCACCAACCCACTCCCTTCCACCCCTCACTCACCTTCCACCACCCACTTACTCCACTTCATCCCCTTTCTCCCCCTTTCCCACCTTTATCTCTCCCCCTCCTCTCCCTTCACACCCCTCACTCCCTCCTCTTCCCCCCCCCTTACGTAGCCGCTGTTCTGGGACAACCTGACTCTCTCAGATGCTGTATTTGAATATTTTGCATCTCTCATCTCGCTCGCCTCTTGACTGCGGTGGATTCAAAGCCCCGGCCACTGATTCTGACAGTTGCCATGGACTGGATCAATTGCTGTTCTTGTGATTAACATATTGTTTACTCTTTCCGTCTTTCTGTCGTTCTTTGTCTGTCGTTCTGTCTGTCTGTGTAGTGTATCCTTTTTTTTCTATACACGCTCGGGTAGTCAAGTATGTGTAAATATAGATTGATGGATGTAGATATAGGTATATGAATATGGATAATGAGGTGTGTACGTGTGAATTACTAATGCAGATTGATAATGTTTTAAATATCATTGTCATCTGCAGTCTTCATTAATATCATTAATCAGCACCATTAACATCAGCACCATCACACCACCACCAGTATCATTATCACCATCATTATCATCACCATCACTATCAGTACCATCATCACCATCACTATCATCATAATCACCATCACTATCACCATCACCATCACCACCACCATAACATCACCACCTGTATCTCTTCTGTTGTACAAGCTCCCAGGCAAACAACCCCCCCACCCCCCCCCCTACCATGCCCCCTCCCACCTCCTCCCCCCCCCCTTTCCCTCAGTCCGTCAGACACTGTCCTTCTCGTCCATTCCTCTTGTCATACTTGTTATTTCTTCTTTGTGTCCATTCTTCGGGCAAGGAGAATGGAGAGAAGAACAACTCTATACGTCTTAAAGGTTAAGTTCAGGTCTCGGGTTACGTCGGCAGATTTTTATTTTTATTTTTTATCTCTCTCTCTCTCTCTTCGCTTCTTTCTTTTTTTCTCTCTCTTTTTTTCTTTCTCTTACTTTTTTCTGCTGCTCTCTTTTTCTTGTCTCTCATTGCTTTCTTCTTCTTCTTTTCTCTCTCTCTTCTCCTCTCTCTCTTTCTCTCTCTCTCTCTTCTCTCTCTCTTGCTCTCTCTCTCTTCTTCTCTACTCTCATCTCTTCTTCTACTCCTCTCTCTACTTCTCTCTCTCCCTCTCTCTCCCTCTCTCTCTCTCTCTCTCTCTCTCTCTCTCTCTCTCTCTCTCATGCATGATGCCGGAGAAAATCAAGATGAACTTGATACAAAAAGACTTTTTTTTGTAAAAGGGGAAACACATGTGGAGAGGGTTAAAGAGGGTGGAATGACGTGTAAGAACAGAGGAAGATATGAAGGGGGAGAAGTGAAGAGAATTAATGAATACCCGGTGAAAATATATTCCACTAATAAAACAGTTTCTTAAGGACAACCATCAAAACAAACTGTTTGACAACACGTGTCCTAAAACAAATAACGAAACTGTTGTATAATCAGTAACAACAGTGTTCTAAAATCAATAACAAGTGTTCTAAAATAATATAACAAGTAATAACAGTGTTCTAAAGGTAATAACAATAGTTATCAATAACGAGGGTTATGATGTCAATAACAAGTGTTTTAAAATCAATAGCAAGTGTTCTTAAATAAAAAAGACGTTCTAAAACCAATAACAACATCGTTCTAAAATCAATAACAACAGCGTTCTGTAATCAATAAACAATAGCTCCCTAAAATCAATAACACCTTGTCTCAAAATCAATAACACATTCCCCCCCAAGACAACGCACCTTTATATCTCATTAAACACCTTAACTCGAAGGTTAATTCTCTCTACACAAAAGATTGGAAATACCGAGTAACTGCCGAGTGGTAATCAAGGGAAACAGGGCCCGACGAAAGGCTATAGTAAAACGAGTCTGCTCCACGTAATGATCGGGGCTAGTAATTGAGCCTCAAACGCTATACACACAAGCGGGTCTTTACCTCCAAGTAATGTAATTGTCAAGACTCGATGTCCTTTTTTCTCCCCCCGCCCCCCTTTCAGCTTCAAAGGCAAAGTTCGACCTTTTATAAATCCGACACTTGTCCATCAGATTTTCTCTAGTGGTTACGTCAGTGAAAATTTCAATTTGGGGGTTTTCCAATTATCCAGGTCTTGACTGACATGAAAGTAAAGTCGACCTTAAGTTTTCTTTTGCTTTTTCTCGAGTGGCGGGGATCATTTAGACGTATTTTGTCGAGTGACTTTCAAATTATATGATTTTCATTTCCATATTAAAACTCTTATCCTAATGACCCACCCAGGAGTAAATTATTTCAATCTAACTTCCATATTGCTCTGCAACACGAGTGGTAATGTGGCGTTTTTCAACCTTAATGGCCTGTGGCTCAAGAGCGATATTGCCCTGTGCTCGACAGTCCGGTTAAAGATCTGTGGAACACTTTTAATAAAGTTTCCGTTTCCGGTTATGCATGCAAAGCCGGACAACAAAAATTAACACTGTAAATGGGGAGATTAACAGAACAGACATAAACCGAAAACATGTAATGAATCGGAAAATGGGGGGGAGAGAATACGAGGGGAAGAAAATAACCAAACCAATCCGAAAATGAATGGAAACTCCCTCTCGAAACAGCCCCTACGCCCAGGCGAATAAGTTATCAAAATGAAATCGAAACTGGACGAAGAACTGAGGAAAATTTCTCCCCAAGGGTTCTGTGAACTAACCTTCCGCCTCCCATCCCCTCTCCCTCACCCCCTCCCTCTCCCTCCCCTCCCATCCTCTCCTTCCCACCTCCCCCCCTCCCCCCTCTTTCCCCTCCCCCTATTTATACCATTTCAATGCTCCCTCTCCCGGAACCTCTTCTTCAAAATATAAACTCTTCACCTCTTCTCGGTTAGCATTGAAGCCAGGCGTGCTGTAAAGATGAGATTTCGGCTAAAAGTTGCAAACAGTATATTACCCTCTCGCTCTCCACGACACAGCCAAACCAGCGGACTTGCACAAATTACGCCGGAGTGTGGAACGACTGTCTGGGTGATCCGCGGGGTGGCAAGGACCCTCCGTGCTCCCACGCTACTTTTCTCTCTTTCTCTTTCTCTTTCTCTGATTATTTTTTTCTTTTGCTTAGTCTTTCTCTGTCTCTTGATATTTGTCTTTTTGTGTCTCTTGTTTATTTATCTTTCTCATTCGCTCTGTTTATCTTTTTTTTTCTCTTCTCTTTCTCTTTC
>NC_051397.1:39775319-39780319 GCF_015228065.2 Penaeus monodon | reverse complement strand
ACACACACACACACACACACACACACACACACACACACACACACACACACACACACACACACACACAATAATATATATATAATATATATAATATATATATATATATAATATATATATATATATATAATATATATATATATATATATATATATATAGAGAGAGAGAGAGAGAGAGAGAGAGAGAGAGAGAGAGAGAGAGAGAGAGAGAGAGAGAGAGAGAGAGAGGTTGGGGTGGGAGTGGGTGATAGAGGAAAGAAAGATGGGAGGGGGGGGGGTATGAAGGAGAGAAGAGAGTAGAAGGGGGGGGATTGACATATAGAGGAAGTTACGAGTAACTTATTCCTCGGGTAACATTACAGTACTGATGTAATGACATTGTTATGATACGCATACTGTTAAGCGATCTTGAGTAATCTGATATATCTCTTATTAGGTGATCTGCTTTCTGATCCAAAGTTTTGTTTTATAATGTTTTGGCGTTGTCTGTCAACCTCTGTCTGTTAGCATATGTATAATAGTTCAATGGACGAAGTAAGAAATTAAGAAAGGTATTTTCATTGGTTTTTATAACCTAGCCACATCTCAAGTCGGGTAAATAGAGAGGGTTGGCGTCAGGAAGGGCATCCGGCCATAAAGAATATTTGTCGGAACCTAATCACAGCGTCCCTATATAAGAATGGGACCAAGCTACAGCAAAAGAAGATTCTCATTGGTTTCTATATTTGTTCATTTATTTTGGGGGGTATTTTTTTCATACCACGAACAGTACCCCTCTGATCAATCGTATACGCCATTGCGAAGTATCATCTTTTTGCATTTGTTTTAAGCCTCATGTTAAGCACACGGTTCGCTTTGAATATTTTTGACTCCGATATTTTCCAGGGAGACTAAATCCTAAGCAGTTTTCAACGTGATTTTGCTAACGATATATATATATGTATGAAAAATGAGCGAATGAGAAAAAAGGTCCTTGTCGATTATTCTTCAGAATTCAAAATTGAAAGAAGACTTAAAAGAAGAAGGAAAATAAAAAAAAATCTTCCAATTAAAAGTGTTGAGACGTATGGATAGATGTATCTAATAAGGTAGCACTAAAAATGCTTTGGAAAAAAGAAAGAAAAAAAAAATGTAGAAGAAAAATAATAATAAACAGGGGGACCGTGAAAGGGGAGAAAAATCGGGGAGAGGGAGAAAGAAGGGGAAAGAAGAGGGGGGGAAGAGAGATTTGAATAGGAGGGGTTGGGGGGTGGGAGAAGGGGGTTGCCCGGGATGGAATCGCAAGATGGAAAAGGTAATTTTTTACCCTTTTTTTAATTGTTTCCCATTCGTTGCGAATTGGAGGACAGGAGGAATGCAAGCTCAGGACGAATCACTTGAAATAGAGAACGAAAAAAAATCGAAAAAAACACACACACACACACACACAAAAGAAATAGATTGCTATGATAGGACTGAAACCCGAAGGAAAACGAAGGGGAACAGAAAGCGATTTCACAAAAACCGACGGAAAGACACACAAGCCGAGGGCGAAGGAATGCAACAGAAGAGAAAATTACGTGAAGGAGGAACGAAGAAGGGGCAGAAAATGAGGAAGACAGGATAGAGGGAGTAAGGGAGGGAGAGAGAGACGCGGGGAGGGAAAGAGAGACGTGGGGAGGGAAGAGGAGGGAAAAAGAGACACAGGGCGGGAGTGGGGAAGGAGAAAGGGAAAGAGACATAGAGAGGGAAGAGGAGAGAAAGAGAGACGCAGGGAGGGAGAGGAAGAATGAGGGAGGGAAAGAGAGATGCGGGGAGGGAGAGGAGGAATGAGGGAGGGAAAGAGAGACGCGGGGAGAGATCGGGGGAAGGAGGAAGGGAAAGAGAGACGTAGAGAGGGAAGAGGAGGGAAAGAGAGACCCAGGGAGGGGGGTGGGGGGAAGAGAGACCCTAGGAGGGGGAGGGAGCAGAGGGCGGCACGTGACAGTTGATCAGGGGAGTCAGTCAGCCGGGCCAACCCACACCACCGCCTCGAGCATCACTTGGTGCGACTTACAGGCGGTTGGCTACACACGCCCGCACACAAGCGTACACAAACGCGAACCTATACGCAAACGCACACCCGCTCGCGCACGCAAACGCAAGGCCAGTCGCAGAAACGGAATTGCAGCGACGTCTCCCGCAAGGAAATGACGTGGATCGAGACCTATATTCACCCACACGCAAAAACACACCAGTTGGAAGGTGAGATGTAAAGGCATATTAACACTTATCCATGCACACACACACACACACACACACACACACACACACACACACACACACACACACACACACACACACACACACACACACACACGCGGCAATGAAAAATAAAACAACACACACCATACACACAAACACACCACTACAACACACACACACACGACCCCACACACACCACAAACACATCACACACACAACACACCATACCACACAACAACACACCACAAAGCAGCACACACACACACACACACACACACACACACACACACACACACACACACGACCTCACCACAAAGATGGTCACAACCGGGACGCACAATTCACTTGGAATTGTTTACCTGAATTTGATCAACTTTTTAATTAAATATTCACTAACTTTCTTTCTCATTACTGTGGTGGACGGTTGCAAACCTGGTGCGCAACGCTGTGCCAAGAAGGAATTTAATTAATAATTATTTTCACCTGGGTTATTTGTCGAGTTATGAGAACTTAAATTCAAACATATTGTATAGAAAAAGGGCTGATATGAATAATAGTAATTTGATGTCATTGACAAGAACATGAACAAAAAAAGAGATGGAATTATCAAGAAGAAAAAGGAGAACAGCGTTTTTATTTCTGAGTGTTTCCATTTTTAAGATGAAGATAAATAAATATGAGCTGTTTCTTCCTTAGATCTCCAGAGCCGCTTTTCAAGTTTAATATCACCGTTTCAGTTAGATTTATCTTTCTTCTCAGCCTCACAAATGATATCTCTAAGTGTCTAATCGCGTCGGTATCAACTGATCGCCAAAATGATCATCAATTGCATCATCATAATCATTATTCACACTTATTCATCATCATCGCAGTGTTACCAGCAGCTCATCCAACACCCACGGGCAGATTACCAGTGTTGCCAGACCAATCTCCGAGGTAAGACTTGGGTTGGCGTGCGTTTGTCACCTTCGCGATATGGCTGTATTGACCGACCCCCCCCTACCCCCCTCCTCCTCCCTTCTCCTCTTTCCTCTTCCTCCCCTCTCTGTTCTTCCCTCATCTCCCCTTCTCTCTTTTTATTTCATCCTCCTTTCTCTTCTCGTCCCTTCTCTTCCCCTCTCCGTTCTCCTCTTCGTCTGTCTTCTCTTCTCTCTCCTCACCTATCCTTTTTCCCCTTCCTTTCTCAGTTCTTCCCTCCTCCTCCTCCTCCCCTCTCTCAGTTTACCTCCTCTTCCCCTCTCCGATCTTCTCATCTCTTCTCCTGTTTCCTCTTCCTTCCCTCTGTTCTTCCCTTCTCTTCACCTCTCTCATCTTCTCTCATCTTCCCCTCGCTCCTCCTCTTCTGTTTCCCTCATCTCTTTCTCCCCTATTCTCTCTTCCTCCTCTCTGTTCTCCCTTCAACCTCCCCTTTCTCCTCTTCCCTCCCCTCTTCTGCCTCTCCTCTCATCGCTTCCTCCTCTTTCATTTACCCTCTTCCTGTCCTCTCCCCTTCTTTCCTCCCGTTCGCTTATCCTCCCTCCACCTCTTTCTCATCCCCTATCCTATTGCTTTTACTTTCTTGCTTCCTCATTTCTCCTCTTCCCTCCTCCTCCCCTCTTTTCTTCACTCCCCTCACTTCCCTCACCCTTTCGCATCCTCATTACCAGCCTAATAATTACTTTGCAACACCTGTTCGTTCGCCAAACAAGTTATCTGACTTACTCCTTAACCAAAACAGGGAACAGAAAGGAACGAGTGAATAGGAGACAGAAGAAGTTAAGTGGATAATTATTGTGCTTCGTTGTTATTTTTCTCTATTGTCATGTCTTCTTGGGAATAATGATAGTGATGATAATTGTCATTACTTACAGGTATCTTTATCGGTGTCGTTAATTATCCATGTTCTTGTCACTTCTAATTGTTAACAAGCTTATTGATGAAGGTACTTATAATAATAATAATGATATAAGTGTTATTGTGTTCCTAATTAATACGTTTATTATGATTACTATGAAAATTATTTTCACTGTTATTATCATTATCGTTGTTAGTACTACTGTTCGTTTTGTTACCATTATTATTATAACTATTATTATCATTATTACTATTATAATCATTACTATTATTACCATTGATATTATCACTATCATCACCATTGTTGTTATTATTATTAATATCATTATCTTAATTTTTTATTATCATTATCATTATCATTATTATCATTATTATTATTATTATTATTGTTATTACTATTACTATCACTGTTATTATTGTCATTAATGTTATATTATTTTTTTTTTTTTATTGTTATTATCATTATTATATGACATATCATTATCATTACTATCAATGTTTTTATCGCCGTCGCAATCAGTATCATATTATGTTTTATTATCATCATTTTACTATTGTTATTATCGTTGATGTTATCATCACAGTTATAGTTATCGTCATTATTATGACTATTAGTATTGTGGTTATTGTTGTTATCTGCAATGATAATGCTTGCAGTTAATAATAGTATTAGTATTAACATTACTATTGTCAGTATCATTACTATTACCTGTCTTATTATCATTATCCCTATAATACAATTAGAGTTAGTGAGTATTATAAATTCCTCATAATTGTTATCGTTACCATCATCATCATTATCATCGCTATTGCCACCAACATCACCACTACCACCACCATCGTCAAGACTACTAGAACCACCGTTATTACCATCGTTACTAGATTATTTTATCACTCCATGTTATGATTGCAGCAGAAAGAGTAGCAAATTTCCACGCAGCCCTTGCA
>NC_051397.1:39755319-39762819 GCF_015228065.2 Penaeus monodon | reverse complement strand
GTTGATATCAGGCTGTGATGAAGACCTTAAGAATTTATGGGAAACTTGATTGTACTTGGATTATTCACATGGGTGGCTTACTCATTGTTCTAAATAAAGATTTCTGTTCATATGGGAGTTCGATCGTGGCTAATAAAGTCGCTAAAATACCCGACTTGTTTCTTTCATATATATTTCTCATCACGTTAAATTTTAGAAACGTATAATCGAGATTGTAAGATCTCTACTATATGTCGCTGACGGCAGGAAAGTTCAAACTACTCTTTATTCTAACTTTACCATATACGTATTAATGATCCCTATGCCTTTTGTATATCGATGCTGGTATGGTCTCCAAGGGAAAAATGGAGACGAGGTTATATTCACAAAGTTTCAAACCTCAGCAACTTATATGGATTGGTAGCAAAACCCTTAAGTTATCAGACTTAATATTGTCACATTAATTAAGGTATTACAGGCCATATAAAGGTATAAACGCAACTGAATTCCACCTCTACGGACACGTGTCCGAGGGAACAAAGCCCCTTCACAATTATCATAACAACGTCAACGAGGTGAAAAACATGGTAGGGTTATTACTTAGCCGCGTAACCTAGCAAGGCTATTTCGAGCTGATCCTTGCTTTTTCGTGTATGAAGTGTGGATAAGTTGACTTTATTAGCGGACAACACTTGGTGTTTTCATTACACTGTAAGGTAAACGATTCTCTCCCTCTATGTTGTTTCCTCGGTTACTTATTTGTTTGTTATATTTATACAATCATGCTGTACCGTATCTTTTTCCTTCCCATGACCTCTCTTTAAATACCAACTGAACGTGCTCATTCCAGTGCATTATCAGTGTTTCCTTTCATGCTCGCTGATATTTCTAGACGAAACAAGTCCCCGCGGCCCCCAGACTGGCCTGAGCGACTGGCAACGTCTGCGGGTGTCACAAAGTTGGGTTCGCGAGACCGAAGTACCGAACTTTTCCCTACCGGCAGAGTCTGTCCTTAAGTTCTCACACAGACTCAAAGTTACCCTCACAGTTCACTGATATTGTTCACACTTTCCCCTTCCAGTCTTCAAAGGGGACCATTTTTCGTACTTTCGCATCGGTGAGTTGTTAGCTGATTAACAATACCTTTTAAGGAGAGGCTGAGTGTTGCCACTCTTCACTCAACAGTGCGAGTCGAGGAGCCCTTTATGTGTGCCTGCGTTGACTTTGTGTGCTCGCGTGTGTCTGCGTGCGGGTGTGTGTCTCAATGCAGTTTGTACGAAATGAACACATTCAGGGAGAGGTGTGCTATTAATTAGGTAAATTTACGTGTAGATAGAAATTTACGTGTAGATAGAATGTGATAGATAGATAAAAAGATAAGCAAGATAGTGTGCGTGAGAAAAAGTGTGAGCGAATAAGAGAGAGAGAGATGGATATTGATATACAAAATTAAACATATATTATGTTGCAAAGAATATCAATGTGTTAAACAAGACAGAAAAAAATATATACACAAAATACAAATTAGATATTATACACAAATTATTATGATAACAATAATGATAATTATAATGATATCAATGATAGTAATAATTCTAATGATAGTAATCAGGATAATAACAATAATAATAAAGATAACATTAATGATAATAATAATGATTATAATAATTATAACAATACCACCTACAATGGTGGCATCAGTAATAACAATAACAATAATAGCAACAATAACAATAATAACGATAATAATAATGAGGACAATTATAATGATAATGGTAATAATAATAATATAATATTATCATTATTATTATCATTATTATTATTATTATTATTACTATTATCATTATTATTATTATTATTATTATTATTATTATTATTATTATTATTATTATTATTATTATTATCATCATCATTATTATTACTATTATTAATATTATTGTTAATTTTAATGATGCCAGAAATAATGTTGACAATAATAATAATAATAATAATAATAATAATAATAATAATAATAATAATAATAATAATGAACAGTAACAATAAAAACAATAATAATGATAATATAATGATTATGATAATAACGATAATGATAGTGATACTAATGATGATAAAAATTGTGATAATAATGATAATATGATGATAATAATTTGAAGAATCAGAATAGGAGAGTGACAATAATAGTAACAATAATAATGATAATGATGATAATAATACTAAGAATTATAATAATGATAATAATAATAGAAATAATAATAATAATTATTATTATTATTATTATTATTATTATTATCATATTATCATTATCATCATTATCATTATTATTATCATTCTTGCTATCATTATAATTATTGTCATTATTACTGTTATTATCAACATTACTATTATTATAATTATTATTATTATTATTAATATTAACATTAATATTAGCATATTGATGATAATAATGATAATGATAATGATGATCATAGTAATCATAATACTAGTGATAATAATGATAATACTCATAATAAGAGAATTACAGTGATATTGATGGTAATGATAATGATAATAATAATAATAATAATAATAATGATAATAATAATAATAATAATAGTAATCATAACAATAATAATAACAATAATAATTAATAATAATAATAATAATAATAATAATAATAATAATAGTAATAGTAATAAGGAAATAATAGCAATTATAATAATGATGATGATAATAATAATAATAATAATAATAATAATAATATTAATAATAATAATGATAATAATAGTAAAGATAATTACAGTAGCAATAATGATGATGAATAATAATAACAATGATTATAATAATAATAATAATAACTTCTTATCATTATGATTATCATCATCATCATCATCACCATCATCATCATCATCATCATCATCACTATTATTATTATTATTATTATTATTATTATTATTATTATTATTATTATTATTATTATTATTATTATTACTACTACTGCTATTATCATTGTTTTTCATTATTATTATCATTATTATTATTTTAGTAATAATAGTAATAATCATAATGATATAATATAAGAAGAACAATAATAATAATGATAATAATAATAATAATAATAGTGATAATGATGATGGTAATAATAATGATAATAATAATAATAACTACTAGTACTACTACTACTAATAATAATAATAAAAATAAAATAATAATAATAATAATAATAATAATAATAATAATAATAATAAAGATAATAAGGATAATGATAATAATAATAATAATAATAATAATAATAATAATAATAATAATAATAAAAATAATAATAATATGGTAATAATAACAATTGTAACTTACATTTATAGCAATGATAGGTAATACTAGTAATGATATTTTTTTTCATATCACAGTTTTGTTATTATTTTTAGAGTTATCAAAATAATTGCTCCAACTAAACGCTTGAAATAGATACAGATAATGTTATAGCTGTCTAGGAAGTTATTTCAAAATTGACAACATTTTATACGAAGAAATTTGATAAATAAGGAAATATAAAGTGCAGTGAGAAAATCAACAGTACAGATATATTCATAATTTCTATACAAACATATATTTGATGCTACAAAATTAATTCATTCTGTAAATCCTATAAATACTGTTATGAAACTAAATGTGCTAACATATATAATCTGTTGGTATATTAGTATTACTTTTATTTTATTAGTTGTATGACAAATATCGTATAATATATAGCTATCGCACTAACATGCACACAAAAAAAATAGATACACACACAAAAAAAAACTACCCATGTACGCACAGAAAGACATACACGCACGCACACGCACACCCACGCCCGTAAAGAGTTTAATCTGTTCTGTCGTATAAGACTTCATTTTATTGATACATGGATAGTGGTAATCAGTCTCTCCCGGTGTTAATTGAAAAAGGGGGTGGCGGTGACGACAGTTCAGTGCAGAGACGTGGTAATGAGTCTGTGATTGCAGCAACATGTCGTTTGGTTTCGGTGCAATTGAGTGTCTTGTCATTTTCTTGAAGTTTTTCTTTCACTCTGGATTAAAGACACGTGGCGGTGCTGTGATTTCAAGTCCGCGCCGTTCCTCTCGTCACGAGATATTACACACAGTTCTCGCAGAGTAAATAAAACGGACGGTTTATATTTTTCCGTCGCCATCGGTATGCGCTGCTGTCTCTCTCTCTCTCTCTCACTCCCCTTCTCCCACTTCCTCCTCCCTCCCCCACCTTCCGTACGCGATCGCTTCCGGCCGTTTAACTCTGCTTGTGATCGCTCTAATTCTCCCCTAAATTGACGCGTTCTCCCCTGGTGCCGGGAGAATTCCCCCGCTGCCCGTCGTTTGTTTGCTGAGCCATATGTTGGGGTCGTTACCTTGTTCTTTCCCCTCTTAGGGTTCATTGTGGCGCCTCTCCCTCCGCTCCCCCTCCCTCCCTTCCCCTCTCTCTTTCCCCTCTTGTGGCGGAGGTGTTGCTCAGTAATTAGTTTGAAGACCCAGGGTGTCGGGGAGGTTAAGGGTGTGGCGGGGGAATCAGAAGGAAGCGGGATGGTCGTGGAGGGGAATAAATGTGGCCATTCCGATGTGCGCTAAACAGGGAGATATGTACAAATACTGGATTTTTTCTTCTCTCTCTCTCTCTCTCTCTCTCTCTCTCTCTCTCTCTCTCTCTCTCTCTCTCTCTCTCTCTCTCTCTCTCTCTCTCTCTCTCTCCAGTCCCCAGAAATATATCGGAGCATTACCGCCGGCCGATAATCGTGTCCCTTCGACACCTCATTCTCCCACCGAGCAGGAAAATCTGCGGCCGCGTGAACACAGAAGATCTGCGGCCGCGTGAACACAGAGGAGAGAGCTCGCCGTGGCAAGTCTCCGCGGCGCATATCCGATCTCCCCGTTATGCGTGAGCGGGGGAAGAGGTGGGTCTTTCTTTGCGGATCGAGAAGACGACTGCGAGCACACGTGGCGGCGGAATCACGTGGCCAGACCTCCCAACACTTACTTCCCTATTGCTTGTTTGCATCTCACCCCATTCAGCACCTTTTTTTGCAGTCCCCATTTTCGTGTCCGCCATTTTTTTTTTCTTTCTTTCTTTCTTTTTTTCAACCGCATCGCCTATGATCTCGGTAACGTTTCTGTTTCCTTCTGCGGATGATTCGTTACTTTGAAATTGATCTGGATGAATTGTGTCTCCTGGTTTTCTTTATTGTTTTTCTTTCATCTACATATTGCCAAAATTTTACCTCTATAATTTCTAATCCAGGGAAGGAAGGGCGGGACTTTCCTTCCGAATTTTTCCCTTAATTTCCCTTTCGTCGTCATTCTTCCTTTCCCTAACCCTTTCTGTCACCCCTAAACCCACCCTAACGCATCGTTATGTTCTCCGTAAACCTCTCGCCGTTTTTTTCCGTTTTTTTTTCTAGTCTTTATTTAGTTCACTTAATCTTTTCTTCGCTCTGTCTCATTCCTTCGTCGTATTTCCTCTTAATTGTGTCCCTTATTAGCCTCCCCGCATACTTTCCCCTCATATCCTCTCCCCTCATACCTTGCCCCCTTCCACTATCACATCAACCCCCTCTTTCCTCCCTCCCTCCTCAGTAGACATCAGCCTCTTTCCCCTCCCTCCCCCTCTTAGAACAATTCTCAACCTCTTTCCCCCTTTCCCTTCCCCTTCTCCTCACCATCAACCCCCTTTTCCCCTCTGTTCCCCTTCTCCCCTACTCAATACGACCATCAACCTCCTGCCCCCTTTCCCACTCCCTCCTCCTTCTCCCTCCCTCCCCCTTCTTCCCCGCAATCGCCAACAATAGCTCCATCTCCACTCTGCCCCCCCCCCTCCCCCGATGACCTGGGGGAGGGGGGGGGCACGTGTGATCACGTTAATCAGAGATCAATGAGAAACTCTTCCGGACCGTGTGATTGGCGGATGCTCGAAACGGAGCGAAACGCGAATTCGGAAAATACGGCGGGGATCAAGGGGGATTTTTTGGGGGGATCGGGGAAAGGATACGGTAAAAGGGTGACGCGAGTTCGGGAAATGCAGCGGGAATCTATAGGAATTTATTGAAGAGGGAAAGGGTAAAATAAAGGAATAACAAGCATTTTGGGAAAAAAGCCGTGAGTCTAGGGAATTTTTGGGATCAGAGAACAAGCATAAAGGGAAATACGGTAGGTATCTATAGCAATTTTGGGAGAGTGAAAAGATACAGTAAAGGGAATACGTCGGGAATCCAGGGGAACTTTGGGAGGGGGAGTCGTGGAAAGGATACAATGAAAAAATAACAAGAATTCGGAAAATATAGCGCGAATCTTGGGGGATTTTTGGTTTCGGGAAAATACAGTAAAGGAAGGAATAACATTAATTCGGGACTACGGGGTTATTTCCCGAGAGAACATTCGGGAAATAAGCGTGAATCTAGGCAATTTTTGGGATCAAGTAAACATACAGTAAGGAAAATGCGCCGTGAATCTAGGGAACTTTTGGAAACGGGAAAGGATGAAGTAAAGAACTCGGGAAATAAGGCGGGAAACTTGGGGGAATTTTTGGGATGGGGGAAGAATACTTTAGAGGAATATCACGAATTCGGGACTACGGCGGTAGTCTAGGGAATTTTGGGGAGCAGGAAAAGACACAGTATGGAAAATGCGGCGGGAATCTGGGAACTTTTTGGGGTCGGGAATAGATACAGCAAAGTAAAGAAATAACACGCATTCGGGATATAAGGCGTGAATCTAGGGAAATTCTGGATGTGCGAAAGGATACAGTAAGGGAAATGTGGCGGTAATATAAGGAACTTTGGGGATCAAACACAGAAAAAAAGGTTACAAGAATCTTCATACCTTTTTTTCTTATTAATTTTATTTTCATTTTTTATGTCGTATGTTACTGTTGTTATTATTATTATCATCATTATTGTTAGTATTATTATTATTATTATCATTATCATTATTATTATTATTATTATTATTATTATTATTACTATTATTATTATCATTAGAATATATATACTGTTTTTGAATAGCAGGGAAAGAGAGAGAGAGAGAGAGAGAGAGAGAGAGAGAGAGAGAGAGAGAGAGAGAGAGAGAGAGAGAGAGAGAGAGAGAAGAGAGAGAGAGAGAGAGAGAGAGAGAGAGAGAGAGAGAGAGAAGAGAAGAAGAGAGAGAGAGAGAGAGAGAGTAGAGAACAGACAGACAGACGACGAAGATAGATAGAACAAGGTAGATGATAGACAGCAGAAGACAGACCGATAGATAGATAGCTGATACACTAATTAGGTTGATAGAGATAGTTAATTCTTTTAAAACTGATTAGTTCTGAAATCTACTAATTTAATTATTCAGTTATTCCCATTTATTTATTAATTCTATCTCATTACTATTTATCAATTTTTCTTATTGTTTTTTTTTTCAATTATTGTTATTTTCAACTTCAAATACACAGATGAATAGATGAATAGATAATTACATTGATTGATTGATTCATCAATTTATTAATTGAAATAATGACAACACGAAAATG
>NC_051397.1:39747819-39750319 GCF_015228065.2 Penaeus monodon | reverse complement strand
TAATCAGCAACAAGAGTCGCGGAAGCTGACACGATAATAATCTTGCTTTAGATCCTTTGCCTCAGTATTCACGTGGACAGACTCCGCCCCCAGTCGAGGGCCGCTCGTGATTGGTCGGTCTCGCTCGCCGCTGAACGAACGATTGGCTGGAAGAGTTGATACAATAAGCAGCTCGCGCGGTGATTGGATAGTTCTATCGGGCGGTGAAAGAAGTAACCGACGGGAGCAACGTAGATGACATCAAAGGGAAAAAATGTTGCCAAAAGAGAAAATTAAAAATTTTCAAAAAAATATTCACATAAAAAAGATTTTTCCCGGGGTTATCCCCCGGGAGAAGGATTGCGAAAAAAAATAAAAGGGAAGCCGAATATATCCCGAAATTTAATTTTTCCCACCCGTTTTGCACATTCCCCCAAGACTGTAAGGAATGTTAGTAATCTCAGAGAATGCAGCCCGGGATGTGCAACTTTGATCAACCAGCTGAATTGTTACTGTTACAACGATGGCGGCGCTTCACAGATGACGCCCCTATTCCCCTTTTCGGGAAAGCATGGTCCCTTTAAAAACATGTTATTGGAAATGGGACTTTTTTTCATTTTCCAATAATGGGCATAACCCAAGTACTTACATCAAGCTATCAGAAAAACAAATTATAAATCTTTATACGGCCAAAGTTTACTTTTTTTCCAGTAAATTAGTTTTTTTAAATAAGGTAAAAAAAATGGGAATTATGCCACAACCTCTCAACATAACTCACCTATATAGCATATGAATAAATAAACGGAATATACAGCCACCAACATCTTTTTTTTTCCCTTCAAAATTTTGAAGCTAATCTCCTTTCCTTTTTTCAAAAAAAACCCCTTCCCGTTTTTTTTTCTGATATAACACCTTTTAAAAATTTTGGTTCCCGTTCTACGAGTTTTTTTCCATACTCTTTGCAACATACTCCACCACCCGAAATGAGACTTCCTTGCTGGCTCTCTCTCTCTCTCTCTCTCTCTCTCCTCTTCATCTTTTTCCCTCTCCTCTCTCTCTCTTTTTCCCCCTCTCTCCTCTCTCTCTCTCTCTCTCTCTCTCTTTGTTTTTTAAATTCTTTCCCCGTCTCCCTCTCTCTCCCTCTCTCTCTCTCTCGCCTTTTTTTCTCTCTCTTTTCGTTTCTCTCTCCTTTTAAAATCTCTCTCTCTCTCTCTCTCTCTCTCTCCTCCCCGGGTTTTAAAATTTCTTCCCCGCTCTCTCTCCCCTCTCCCTCTCTCTCCTCTTCCCCTCCCCTTTTCCCCCTCTCTCCCCTCCCCTCTCTCTCTCTCTCTCTCTTTCTTTCTCCTCCTCTCTCTCTTTCTCTCGTCCCCCTCTCTCTTCTCTCTTCCTCTCCCTCTCCCTCTCTCTCTCTCTCTCCTCTCTTTCTCTCTCTCTCGTTTTTTTAAATTTTTTTCCCAGCTCTCTCTCCTCCTCCTTTTCTCTTTTGTCTCTCTCTCTCCCCCTCCTCTCCTCTCTCCTCTCTCTCTCTCCTCTTTTCCCCTCCTTTTCCCCTTTCTCTCTTTTCTCTCTCTCTCTTTAAATTTTTTCCCCGCTCTCTCTCTCTCATTTTCTCTCTTTCCCCCCTTTTCCCTCTCCCTTTCTTTAAATTTCTTCCCTCTCTCTCTCTCTCTCTCTCCCCGTCTCTCTCTCTCCTCTTTTCTTTTCTCCCCCTCTCTCTCCTCTCTCTCTTTTCTCCTCTCTTTCCCTTCCCCTTTTCTCTCCCCTCTCCTCTTTCCCTCTCTCTCTCTCGTTTTTAAATTTTTTCCCAGCTCTCTCTCCCCTCTCTCCACAAAAACTCTCTCCCCTCTCTCCCAAAACCTCCTCTCTCCTCTCTCTCATTCTCCTCTTCTCTCTCTCTCTCTCTCTCTCTCTCTCTCTAAACTATCTATCTATCTATCTATCTATCTATTTTTTCTCTCTCTTCTCCCCTTCCCCCCCTCTCTCTCTCTCAAAGTCTCATTCTCTCTCTCCCCCCCCTCCCCCTCCCTCCCCTCTCTCTCTCTCTCTCTCTCCTCTTCTCGTCTCTCCGTCTCTCTCTCCTCTCTCTCTCTCTCTGTCTCTCTCTCTCCCCCTTCCCCCTCTCTCTCTCTCTCTCTTCCTCATTCCTCCTCTCCTCTCTCTCTCTCTCTCCCCCCTTCCCCCTCTCTCTCCTTTCCCCTCCTCTCCCCCCCCTCATCTCCCCCTCCTCTTCTCTCTCCCCCTCCCACCTTTTCTCTCTCTCTCTCCCATCTCTCTCTCTCTCTCTCCTTTTAACTTCCCTCTCCGCTCGCTCTTTTCTCTCCCCTTTTTTTTCTCTCTCTCTCTCTCTCCTCTCTCTCTCTCTCTCTCTCTCTCCCCTCTCTCTCCCCTCTCTCTCTCTTCTCTCTCTCTCTCCCCCTCTCGTCTCTTTTTCTCTCTCTCCCCTATCTTTTCTCTCCCCTCTCTCTTTTAAATTCCTTTTCCTTTCTCCCCTCCTCTCTTTTCCCCCTCTCTCTCTCTCCTC
>NC_051397.1:39727819-39732819 GCF_015228065.2 Penaeus monodon | reverse complement strand
TATCATTATAATTGTTAGTATCATCATCACTGTTATCATCACAATTTTTATTATCATCGTCATTTATAATACATCTATATTTTTGCTATTATTATCATAATAACAAATAAAATCATCATTAGTATAACTCCATTGATTGCTGTCATTTTCAATATCATAATCATTATTGCTATCATTATTATCTTTATCATTATCATTACCATCATGAATATCATTATTATCATTATTATAAATCTTATTACCATTACTGTTGTGATCATTACTACTGATATTGTTACCATTTTATATTATTGTAGAACAGTTATCTTATATTTTGTAATAATAGTTGCAGTAGAAGTGGTGGTTGTAGTAATAGAAGTAGTAATATTAGTATAGTAATACAATTTTTATTATCATTATCATTGCTGTCATTATTATGACTCTGTTATTAACATTATTGTTATTAACCATTACTATTATTGTTATCATTATAGTATCATCAGTTTCAAAATTACTACTATTATCATTATCATTATCACCGTTATCATCACCCTCCTCCTAATCATCATTATTATTATTGCTATCATTATCATCATCATTAATATCATATCAATATCATTATTTTTATTATTCTTATTATCATTATTATTATTATTATTATCATTATGATCATTTTAATCATCATTACTGTTTGTTTGTTTTTGTTATTATTATCATTATCAGTATCATTATCATTTATATGATTATGATTATGATTATTATTATTATTATTATTATTGTTATTATTATTATTATCATTTATATTATTACCAATACTACCAATATATATATATATATATATATATATATATATATATATATATATATTATATATATATATATCTGTGTGTGTGCGTGTGTGTGTGTGTGTGTGCGTGTGTGTGTGTGTGTGTGTGTGTGTGTGTGTGTGTGTGTGTGTATGTGTGTGTGTGTGTGTGTGTGTGTATGTATGTATGTATGTATGTATGTATGTATGTATATAATAATAGTATTGGTAATAATATAAGCACACACAAACAAACACACACACACACACACACACACATATATATATATATATATATATATATATATATATATATATATATATATATATGTATATATGTATATATGTATATATATATATATATATATATATATATATATATATATATATATATATATGTGTGTGTGTGTGTGTGTGTGTGTGTGTGTGTGTGTGTGTGTTTGTGTGTGCTTATATTATTACCAATACTACTATTATTATATACATACATACATACATACATACACACACACACACACGTGCGCGCGCGCGCATGTACAAATATGATAACAAACAAACAAACACAAACGCCTGCGCACATACGATATGCATATTAATGTGCGTGTTAATGTATACATCCGTGGAAGAATATGATTTGTTGTAAAGACGAGTCCCATTCTTAATGAAATCTATTTAATAAAGTCTCAAGCTTCTAAGTTGCCAGCGATGGCATTTTTTATTTCTTTAATTCATCTTATTTTATCAAATGCATAACTGTTTCCACACCAGCTTCATCCACATCAGGGTTTTTAGCATCGAGATGTGAGAATAATAAGGAACAGGATCCGCCCGCTGACTGTTGGTAAATAAAAGAACAAATGACAGTCGGCTTCTCGCAGGTGAGGCAGCGCGCGTCAGACAGAACAAAAGGAAAATAAAAATGTGGCGACGGAATTAAAAAACTTGATTAAAAGATCATTTTCATATGTTGCTGGGAGACAAGCGGGAACAAGAATTCTCCAGAGCTAAGATTTTTTCGTTTGAAAGACAGAAAAACAACTCTGATTTAATTAAAATTTTAAGATTAGAAGTTCAAGCGATAATCAGCGAGAGCCCGGCGGCCGAGATCCTCCGGGTTATTGAATCTTTTATGTACTGCACTTTTTCCGGATCGAATCCTACACGTAAGAGATTCTTCGTCCCTTGCGATTCTTATTGTTTTATGTTACTTACACGGGATGGTTTCGCCGTAACTCCCAAAAGTTTATTGAATTTTGAGGCGTGGAGATATTTAGAATTGAATTATAGATCAGTCGTTGCAGGATAGATCGTATGTAACTGTTAATCTCGGGTCAGTATTAATTTTGTAAAACTATTGTTTATCTTTATATTATATGTTACTGTTGTACGATGTTATTTTATGTATAGTGATTACTTCTATATAATCACTGTCATTATAACGCTTCTCAGTATCATCATAAGTTGGATACACCGTAATGATTATAATCACTAGTTAACCTCCAAATGAACCTATGCGGTAATATAATGCAGATTTTTTTTTTTTTTTTTTTTTTTTTTTTTTTTTTTTTTTTTTTTTTGAGGGTGGGGCGGGGGGCGAAACAAGATTGTGTATAATCACAAACGAACTGTGCTTAAAACCCTCTATTGGGTTAATATTACCTTGATTGCCTCAGTATAACCCCTATTGGTTTAATATCACGTTGATTGTCTCTATATTACTATGATTGCCTCAGTATGACCCCTACTGGTTTAAAATTATCTTGATTGCGGCGATATTACCTTGATTGCCTCAGTATAACCCGACTTGTCTTCATATTACCCTGATTGCCTTGATATTAGTCTGATACCCCAATATTCACTGATTCCCTCATATTTTTTAAAAGTCCTGATCAGTCAGCATACCCTGACTCTACCTCCATACCATCCTCATTGCGTCAGTATTACAGGGACCGTCACTTACAGGGATACTTGCGCCCTACACTGATTCACTGGTAGGAATGTCTTGTAAGCTTGCACTGCTTTGCTCTTGGAGGCTTCAGCGTCCTTACTGATTTGCTGATTGAAGCTAGGAGAGAGGAAAAAAAAGAAAGGGGGGGGGTAGAGAGAACGCGAGAGAGAGAGAGATAGAGACGGGTAGGGAGAGGGATATGGAGAGAGAGAGAGAGAGAGAGAGAGAGAGAGAGAGAGAGAGAGAGAGAGAGAATAGAGAGATAGACGGTCGTGAGGACGTATGGACAGATAATGGGTAGAGCGAACGAAATTGGGGTATATATGTGAATATATATATGTTGTATGTATATATATATATATATATATATATAATATATAATATATAATATATATGTGGTGTGTGTGGTGTGTGTGTGTGTGTGTGTGTGGTGTGTGTGTGTGTGTTGGTGTGTGCTGTTGTTGGTGGTGGTGTGTGTGTTTGCGTGGTGTGGGCGTGTGTGTGTGTGAGTGTGTGTGTGTGTGTGTATTGTATGTAAATGTAGTATTATACTGTTATTCTCAGTTCTATATTACTATATATTATATATATATCTATATATATTATCTATAATATATCTCTATTTTCGTGATATTACCTACACCGTTTTCACCTCGTTGTTCTTGCCATTGTTGTAATTATTAGTCAAAATATTGACGTCAATATCTTTTTTGTGTTCTTCATTCATTCTATATTTTTCAAATTATCATGACTTCTCTCTATCAATATCATTCTGTTGCTGTCCTCGTGTACTGTATCTTCACACACATACACGCGCGCACACGCATACAAACTGCAATCCTAAAAAGACAGATTTATACACACACGCGCGGACGTAAGCACACATGTTTATTCATTCATTTATTTATTAATTCATAAGCATACATATATACTATATTTTTTACACACACACACACACACACACACACACACACACACACACACACACGCACACGCACACGCACACGCACACGCAACACGCACACAGTATGGATAGATAGACAGATGGATGGTTCTGTAGACATGGCTGAGGCCTACAGCCCAGCTCAGCATTAATATTACAACGACTTTCGAACTGCCCACAGCCTCGGTACTGGTATGTAAATTTCATTTTCATCTTTATCGTTTACTAATTCCATGTAAATGCTGCTCTAAAGTAAAGGCATGAAAAAAAAGTTGTGGGAAAAACGTGAAATTCGAGTAAAATGAACGCATCATGATTAGCACTAAAGAACGCTAGTTACTTGTTTGGTGTCTTGGACTAATTTGCTTTTCCTTGTTAACGGCTTAGTGATGGGTCAGTCCTTTTTTTTTTTTTTTTTTTTTTTTTTTGAGTGCCACCCTCGATACGCTGGGATTTCCACAAACACTAAAATTTATTTTCCTTTTATTTATGCTCATAGATCTTTTTTCTTTCTTTCATTCTTTCTTTCTTTTTGATATATGCAACTCTTTAACTCCCATTTCTCCTACAGCCACCTCATATGTGTGTGTGTGTGTGTGTTACGATACTCATAGAAATGCAGCAGGTGTGTTCCGTCACCTGCCGCCATAAGCCCTTAGCGATGAGTGAAGATTCCAAGTATATTTCCACCCCGTTCCAAATCGCACAGGTGTTCACTCGCGAACCTCGTTATTGGGGACGTAGTATCATAAACTAAACACATTCTATTTTAGGTGCATAGTTGTCATCTACTTTGAATTAAAACGTACCCTGTACACGATTCGGGTACAAACATGTTATGGGATTACTTTATGATAAAATTAAAAGGGGGTTATTTAATGGAGATAAGGTACGTACCAGGGATTTTGACACTTGACTTCACTAGTTTAATTTCCCTGGCGTCATCAGTCGAAGGCATCATATGAGTGCGCGTAGTTGTATCAACTTTGCTGGCTAATTTAACTGAACTTGATTAAGTTGATCGACTTAGAGGACTGGCGTTTAACAGTTCCTTCACAGAATGTGTATTTCATAGTACATTATGATCTATTATGACAGTAAATTAGAGTGCAGTGAAGATTAGCGAATATATGAATTGCTGAATTCAGTTGACAGCGGACTTACTGCTACTGTGCTGAGCGGATGTGAGAAAAGGCTACTCCAATAGACAATTAAACGGTTAATGATATTTCAGAAAATGTTGAAAAGGTAATGTTGATTCCCATTAAGATAAATGGAATAAAAATTGATACATGTATAAATAGAACTCAATATCTCGTATTTTT
>NC_051397.1:39712819-39720319 GCF_015228065.2 Penaeus monodon | reverse complement strand
TGTACCCGAATCGTGTACAGGGTACGTTTTAATTCAAAGTAGATGACAACTATGCACCTAAAATAGAATGTGTTTAGTTTATGATACTACGTCCCCAATAACGAGGTTCGCGAGTGAACACCTGTGCAATTTGAACGGGGTGGAAATATACTTGGAATCTTCACTCATCGCTAAGGGCTTATGGCGGCAGGTGACGGAACACACCTGCTGCATTTCTATGAGTATCGTAACACACACACACACACACATATGAGGTGGCTGTAGGAGAAATGGGAGTTAAAGAGTTGCATATCAAAGAAAGAAAGAATGAAAGAAAGAAAAAAAGATCTATGAGCATAAAATAAAAGGAAAATAAATTTTAGTGTTTGTGGAAATCCCAGCGTATCGAGGGTGGCACTCAAAAAAAAAAAAAAAAAAAAAAAAAAAAGGACTGACCCATCACTAAGCCGTTAACAAGGAAAAGCAAATTAGTCCAAGACACCAAACAAGTAACTAGCGTTTCTTTATGCTAACATGATGCGTTTCATTTTACTCGAATTTCACGTTTTTCCGCACAACTTTTTTTTCATGACTTTACTTTAGAGGGCAGCATTTTACATGGAATTAGTAAACGATAAAGATGAAAATGAAATTTTACATACCAGTACCGAGGCTGTGGGCAGTTCGAAAGTGTTGTAATATTAATCGCTGATCTGGGCTGTAGGCCTCCAGTCCCTCGTCCTACAGAACCATCCATCTGTCTATCTATCCATACTGTGTGCGTGGTGCGTGTGCGTGTGCGTGTTCGTGTGCGTGTGTGTGTGTGTGTGTGTGTGTGTGTGCGTGCGCGTGTGCGTGTGACTGTGTGCGTTGTGTCGTGTGTGTGTGATTTGTGTGGTGTGTGTGTGTGTGTGTGTGTGTAAAATATAGTATATATGTATGCTTATGAATTAATAAATAAATGAATGAATAAACATGTGTGCTTACGTCCGCGCGTGTGTGTATAAATCTGTCTTTTTAGGATTGCAGTTTGTATGCGTGTGCGCGCGTGTATGTGTGTGAAGATACAGTACACGAGGACAGCAACAGAATGATATTGATAGACGGAAGTCATGATAATTTGAAAAATATAGAATGAATGAAGAACACAAAAAAGATATTGACGTCAATATTTTGACTAATAATTACAACAATGGCAAGAACAACGAGGTGAAAACGGTGTAGGTAATATCACGAAATATATATATATATATATATATATATATATATATATATTAATATATAAGTATATTCATTATATATATTATACCGTATAATCATCATACATACACACACAGCCACACACCTGCACACACACAGCACACACACCCCCCAGCACAGCTATCAGCACTCCACACACAGCCACACCACAAACCACACACACACACACACACACACACACCACAACACACCACACACACATATATATATATATATATTATATACTATATATGATATATATATAACATACATACATATATATATATACACATATATACCCCATCTCTTTCGCTCTACCCCTTATCTCTCCATCTTCCTCACGACCGTCTCTCTCTCTCTCTCTCTCTCTCTCTCTCTCTCTCTCTCTCTCTCTCATCTCTTTCTCTTCGTCCTCACACCAGACTGCTCTATCTCTGTCTCTCTCTCCTCTCCTCTCTCTCTCTCGTCTTTCTATCTAGTTTCTCTCTCTGTCTGGCATGCGTCTCTATCTCATCTGGCATTGCTTCGTTTCGAAACTTGTCGATATCTCAAAACTTAGCTTTCAAGTATCTGCATGCATGTGTAGCTCGTCGCGAAACATCCATTATATCGCTCTCCCTAAACGTCTCTATCTCTCTCTCATCTCAGCGTTCTCATCTACCATCCCACCCCTTTCTTTTTTTTCCTCTCTCCTAGCTTCAATCAGCAAATCAGTAAGGCCCAGCTGACGGCACTCCAAGAGGCAAAGCAGTTGCAAGCTACAAGCACTTTCCTGACCAGTGAAATCAGTGTAGGGCGCAAGTATCCCTGTAAGTGACGGTCCCTGTAATACTGACGCAATGAGGATGGTATGGAGGTACTATCAGGGTAATTGCTGTGAGACAGTCTCATGATAATATTGGAGGGATCAGGGTATTACCTTTGAGGGTCTTCAGCCTGCAAACCTCTCGAAGGCACTGTGTAAGAGGTAATATGTAAGACAAGTTCCGGGTTATACTGAGCCATCTGGTATATCGAGGCAGTGCAGGAAGATATGTAAACCAATAGGGGTATACTGAGGCAATCACGCGGTGTAATTCGCACGCAAATCAGGATAATATTAACCAATAGGGGTTATACTGAGGCAATCAAGATAATTTTAAACCAGTAGGGGTCATACTGAGGCAATCATAGTAATATAGAGACAATCAACGTGATATTAAACCAATAGGGGTTATACTGAGGCAATCAAGGTAATATTAACCCAATAGAGGGTTTTAAGCACAGTTCGTTTGTGGATTAATAACACATATCTTGTTTTCGCCCACGCCCCACCCTAAACAAAGAAATAAAAAAAAAAAAATAAAAAACAGAAACACGGAGAAAACTAAAGCTATCTAGGCATACTATTACCGCTAGTGTTCAATTTGAGGGTTAACTAGTGATTATAATCATTACGGTGTATCCAACTTATGATGATACTGAGAAGCGTTATAATGACAGTGATTAATATAGAAGTAATCACTATACATAAAATAACAT
The DNA here is from genome assembly GCF_015228065.2 of Penaeus monodon. Classification (NCBI taxonomy): domain Eukaryota; kingdom Metazoa; phylum Arthropoda; class Malacostraca; order Decapoda; family Penaeidae; genus Penaeus; species Penaeus monodon. The sequence goes on along the minus strand of NC_051397.1, from coordinate 39,717,580 downwards.
CGTACAACAGTAACATATAATGCCTATAAAACTATAAAGATAATAAACCAATAGCTTTTATCAAAAATAGATACTGACCGAGATAACAGTTCAGATTACGATACATATCATGCAACGAACTGATCGTAGAATTCAATTCTAATATCTCCACGCCTTAACAAATGCAAACTAATAGTGTGCTTTTGGGAGTTAACGACGCAAATACACCGTCCCGTTGTCAAGTCAACACTACAAACACTTGAGAATCATACATAGGGACTAGAATCTCTTATCGTGTAGGCTCTCGATCCGGAAAAAGTGGCAGTACAAAAATATTCAATACCCGGAGGATCTCGCCGCGACAGTGCGGCATCATCGCTAGTTTATCGCTTGAACGTCTAATCTTAACAATTTTATTTAATCAGAGTTTTGTTTTCTGTCTTTCAAACGAAAAATCTTAGCTCATGACGTGATTCTTCGTTCCCCGCTTGTCCTCCCCGTCCAACATATGAAATTGTCTTTTAATCAGAGTATCTTTTAATTCCGTCGCCTACAATTTTTATATTTTCCTTTTGTTCTGTCTGAAGCGTGTGCTGCCTCCCTGCGAGGAAAGCCGACATGTACGGTCTGTTCTTGTTATTACCCACAGTCAGCGGATCACTGTATCCTCGTGTCTTATCTACTTATCCTCACAAATCTCGATCGCTAAAAACCTCTTGTGGATCCGTAGAGCTGGCTGTGGCTGAAACAGTATGCATATTGTGATAAAATGAACGATATATAAACGTGAAGTCTACAGACGGAAATAGCGCATCATGCTGGCAAGCACTAGAAGCTTGACGACTTAAGTAAATGACAGAATCGTTACATTAAGACTGGGAACATCGACAGATCCATGTATTCAGCAACAAACTAGTCATATTCTTCATACGGATGTATGACGACTTAAGCGACCGCTAACAATACTATACTGGCAGCTAGTGGACGTATGAGTGACGCAGTCAGCAGAGTTAGTCAGCTAGTACTAGTTGTTGTTATGACATATTTTGCTAACATGCGCGCACATGCGCGGCACGTGTGATGTGTGAGGATCTAGTGGGATGGTACGAGTATTATGTGATGTACTATAGAATAAGTAGTGAGTACTTGAGGTGAGTATCTATTAAGTTTATTATTTATTAAACTAATTATGTATAGCTACCACATACAGAACAGACACACACTACAATGGCACACACACACGAGGCAAACCCACACGATACAACATATATAGATAGTATCGCAGGATATCATATATTATAGAAGTATGATGGAATAATATATATGAAAGTAAGTATATACATATGTCATACATATATGATTATATATATATAGGATAGGGAATGAAGATATGAAAAATATATAGTATATTATATTTATATATAAGTATAGTGATGATGTGCTATGCAGTGTGTGTGTGTGTGATTTGTTTGTGTGTGAGCTATATTATACGAACTACGTATTATTAATTAATAGCACTCCCTGACAGTACATATCAATATTTACAGAGTGAAACGGAGAATAACACATACATAGGGAGCATACATACACATACGACTGAGATCATACAGTACATGTTAGCACAGGTACAGTAGCAGATCTAGCAATTAGGCTTATTACTAGTAGAACGATCAATCGGATATGCAAGGAGATTAAGTTTTTTACAGGAGAAGCGGAAGAGTTATGGTAATGAGAGCAAGCAAGGAGAACAGATAGATAAATGAGTGGTAATGTAAGAAAGGGGGGGGGAAGAAGAGGAATGAAGTGTAGTAGGATGAAAAAGGAAAGTAGATAGATTAGTTCAAGTAAATGTATAGAAGGAGATAGATAGACACACGAAAAGCAAAGAAATACACGACGTATGGGGAATCAGCACAATAAGAGAAGAAGAGTAAGTCACACTGTACACAGCACGAGTAAGGTAAGAAGACAACATGACAACAGTCACAACATCATGCGACAGCGTACATTCTTAGCGACATCACACAGCGCACAGCGACACAGGATATTAATAGAATGAGTAGTAATAGTTAAGAATTAATATATAGTATAAGTGAGTAGTATAGTTTTATGTACGCTATATTTAATATAGTATAATTAGAATAGATCATATGTGATGTAGATAGATTGTAATAATAGTTAAATGAGTAATAATAAAAATTAAGTAAGCAATAATGAATAATAATGAATAATAGTCATTGAAGACATCAAGCCAAATTAGAGAGACAATCAGTATAAGAATTACGTTATAATAGATGAATAGGGTAAGTAAGAAGAAATAGAATAGAATTAATGTAACAACAGTGTATTAAGATAACAAGATGAGTAAGAGTAATGAAGATAAGTTAATCATTGGGAAAGATGATGATGTATGTTTTAAGATCGAGTAAACTTACTGATGTAGCTCAGATATTACTAATGAATGATTAATGATAAATAATAGTATACTGATAATATTGAAATAGGAACATGATTAAATAAGTAATAATGCAGAATAGAATGTATTATATAATGCTTTGTAGATCGATCAAATATTGATTGATGTATTAATTTACTTGAAATCAATACGAGCATAAAAACATATATGGCAACACTATTACTAGTCTAATGAGTAGATAGAAACATGATCATAAATGAAATCAAATAATTAATCACTAATGATAATAGAGAATAATAAAAATCAGATCGATATTGATAATTGATATTAATGATGATGATAAATGATAGCAATAATAATAATGATTATTAGAGGAGTAGTGATGTAACGGTAATAATGATATATGAATACTAGTATTGAAATTTGAAACTGATCATAGGCTGCATAATGATAACGTAATAACTTACTAATGGTAATAACTAAACTACAATATTGATATAATAACAGTAGTTATAATGACAACATTAGGCTAAATGAATTATAAAATTTTATACTTACTAAGATACTATCTTTAGTACTACAGACCACCACTTCTACTTGTCATTTCTACATACTACTACTACAACAATTATAACGATGCAACTGTTACACAAATAATATAAATGGTACAACGATATCAGTAGTATGATCATCAACAGTAAATGGTAATAAGATTTATAATAATGATAATAATGATATTCATGATGGTAATGATAATGATAAAGATTAATATTGATATGGGCAATAAATTGATTATGATATTTGGAAAATGACAGTCCCATCAAATACGGAGTTATACTAATGATGATTTGATTTGTTATTATGATATAATAAGCGAAAGATATTAGATGTATTTATTAAATGCACCCGATGATAATAAAAACATGTGATGATACAGTGATGATGATCTACACATGATAATGATAATGGTTAATAGTAATAATAATAATATATCATATAATAATAATAATCAATCATAATAATAAATAACAATGATAATAACTAATAATATAATATAATATAACTAATAATAATATAATAATAATAATAGATAATCCACTATATCATATACATTAATAATATAAAGATAATGATAATAATGAGTACATACTAACATGGTGATAACAACAATGACAGATAATGGTAATAATATATATTAATAATTATAGATGAAATGAATGATGACACAACATAATAATAACAATAATAATTATAATGTCTAGAATTTATATGATGAATAAATGACATATAAATGACAATAACGATAACAGTAAATAATGATGAGATGTGATTAGGAACATAATAATAGTATAATAATATTATAATAATAATATAATATATAATAATTAATAACAATAATAATATTATTAATAATTATAATTATTATATTATTTTTTTATTATCATTATTATAATAATAATAAAAATAATAATAATAATAATAATAGTTAATATAAAAATAAATTTGTATTTTTCTTATTATTATTATTATTATTATTTTATTAATTTTTTATTATGTTATTATTTTTATTTTTTTTTTATCTTTATTTTTAATAGTAAAAAAATGGTAATAATAATAAAAAATATTAATGTAATAAAAAAAAATAATAATAATAACAAAAAATAACAAAAAACAAATAAATTATTTTAAAAAAATAATAATAAAAATAATAATAAATAAAAAATGATAATAATAACAACAATAGTAATGATTTAATAATAAAATAGTAATGATAATAATAATTGTAATAATAAATTAATAATAATAATAATAAAAATAATAATAATTTAAAAATAAAATAATAATAATAATAAAAAAAAAGATAATAACAATAATGAAAAATGATGATGATAAAAGATAATAAAAAAAAAATACTAAGAATAATTACAATGATAGAACTATTAATGAAAATAATAGAACTACTCTATTTTACTATTACTATACTCTGCGCTACTACGCCTACTATTAATAAAAAATAAAGATGAAAACTCATAATATTGATAATATTTTAATAGTAAAAACCCAAAAAACAAAAAAACAGTGATATATATAGCAATGATAATGATAATAGCAATAATGAGGATAAAAATGATAGTAGTATAATAAAGATGCTAATAATAATAAAAATAACAACACAATAAAATAATAATAATAAAATAATAATTAATAATAATAATAATATAATTAATAATAATAAAAAATGATAATAAAAATAACAACAACAATGTTAAAAGTAATGATGATAATTAGATAAAGATAAAAATAAGAAATAAAAAAAAGATAATAATGATGAATGTAATGGGAAAAAAAAGAAAATTAAAAAATTT
>NC_051397.1:39706111-39712719 GCF_015228065.2 Penaeus monodon | reverse complement strand
TTATAATATATTAATATATATAATTTTAATATATATTTTAATAATAAATATATATATATATAATATATATATATATATTATAATATATATATATATATATATTATATATTTTTATATATATATATATATATAATATTATATATATTATATATATAAAAAGGGTGTGTGTGGGGTGTGTGTGTGTGTGTGTGTGTGTGTGTGGTGTGTGTGTGTGTGTGTGTGGTTGGTGTACATATAAATATATATATATAATATATATATATATATATATATGTATGTATATATATAATATATATATATTATATTAATATATATATATATATATATACACATAATATATATAAAAATTATATAATATATATATATATATATATATATATATATATATATATATATATATATATATATGTTTATGCGCGTATTTATATGTATATGTATGTATGTATGTATGTGAGTGTGAGTGTGAATGGGTGTGTGTGTGTGTGTGTATGTTGTGTGTGTGTGTGTGGTGTGTGTGTGTGTGTGTGTGTGTGTGTGGTAGGGTGTGTGTGTGTGTGTGTGTGTGTGTGTGTGTATGCAAAATATATATATATATATATATAATATATATATATATATTTTAAATATATATATATATATATATATATATATATATATATGTGTATATATATATTTATGCATACACACACACATATGAAATATATATATTCAGAAGATAATCTTCCAAAGTCAAAGAGGTGCAGGGGATTCCTGTCATACGTGACCCCCTTTCATGTGTAGGAGAAAAACCTAGAGACTAATCTTGATTGTATTGCCTCTGTAGTAAGGACGGAGGTGGCGTTTGTCATTGAAGAGATTCTTTGCTTCGACAGGGCAGGTTTCTTGCGGTGGTTTTTCAGTCCCTGTACGAGGTCGATGTGACAGTGACCCCCAAATTTTAGCCTGTATGCTGTCATAGATACAAGGGCTATGAAGCTAGTCGTAATGTCCACATCACTCGAGATGACTAATCGACTGAGTACAAAAATTAATGTGCGATCAAATGTAACTGGCGAAAGGGGTAGGGAGTGAAGAAATCCAGTAGACAGATTTATTTCCTCTTATGCAAATTCATGGGGGGTGTGGTGGATATGTTCGAGCTAAATGCTACAATTTTCGTTCACTCCCCTAGGCTGATGGTTCAGAGGGAATTACGTAAACTGGAAGAGCACCATGGTTGGGAAAAAAGTGATGGGAGAGCTGTGACCAAGCACGCTTTTTATGTACCTTGCATGATTTGGCGAGATAGGTAATTCTGATTTATTTTTATTATTTTTTATTTTTTATTTTTTTTTAAATATTTATTAAGCTACCACCAAAGGAAGCGAAGGTGAAATTGGTGTTAAAGTTGATGAAACAAGAAATGGATGATGATAAATAGTTGCAGGAAGATAACTACTGCGGAAGACCGTGCCGATCCGACCGCAATTTGCATTTGCAATTCCTCATCCCCCTCTCTCAAGCGCCTTGGGAAAAAAAATCACAAATGAAAGATAGCGACTTGGAGATCTTTACCCATAGTACAATTTTCTGAATGCAGTTGATTTAGTTGTCTTCAGAATAACATCTAACATTTTAACTAGCTGTTTTATCACCACCATGCTACTTAACGAGCATACAATTACGGCATACAACAAGATCTCCTCATATCTAAATCTTAAAAGTGATGACTTGTTCACGAATAAGCTTAATTACTTAATTAATTAATCAGTTATAGGTGCCCCATGAAACTACAGCTTAAACCCCAGCGCTTCCTCTTTCAGCTTATCGATGGTTAATTGAATTCTAGATAACCAGGAACGACCAGAGGAAACTGAGACAACTGAGTTTCGAAACATTTTTTTTTTGTGTAGAATTAAATACCTATGCTATATATTCTTTTTTTTATGCCGCAACTTACTCTGCAAAATTTTGTGTTATGAAGGCAATGCAAAGCGAGACGGAAGAAATATATATAGATGAATAAAATGTGCTTTAGATTTTTTTTTATGGTAAATTACTTTAGAGATATTCATATGCTGTGTGGTATTCATGCGGTGTATGGTATTCCTGTAGCTTAAGCCTCATCCATTAGCTAAACTGTACGATCATTTAAAGAAAACCATTGTTAGTGTTAATAAAGCAAATAGGAATCGATATATTGACGTAAGAGGAGGAAGGAGCGTGGGAACATGAGCCCTTCCCACCCTCTTGGAATTCTTCGGTTTTACACACACACACGCGGGCGCGCTCAGACACACACACACACACACACACACACGTGTGTGTGTGTGTGTGGTGGGGTGTGTGTGTGTGTGTGTGTGTGTGGTGTGGGGTGTGTATGTGTATGTGTATGTGTGTGTGTATATATATATATATATATATATATATATATATATATATTATATATATTTTATATATATATATATATAACAATATAATATATATATATAATATATATATATATTATATATTATATAATATAAATATATACATATATATATATATATCTATATTATATATATATATATATATATATATATAAAATATATATATATATATATATATATATGTATGTATGTATGCATGTATATATATGTCTGTATATAACTGCCACGATGGTCCAGTGGTTAGAGCACTGGACTCCGACCCTTATGGTCCCGAGTTCAATCCCCCGTCGCGGCATTTATAAAAAATACTTGCTTTCAGACTGATGACTCGAGCTCCATCTCACAACAAGAAAACGACATCGCCTTCAGATGTCAAAACCCCAGGTGTTTATAGGGGAAGTCACCGCCGTGGCATAGGTGTCAGCGCGTCGAACTGCGATTGATTAGGAAGGACATCCAATTAGGCAAGGGTGGCACTCCAAATAACCTCTCAAGAGTGAATTGAGAGAGGCCAATGTCCTGCAGTGGAGTGAATGGCTGTTAAAAAAAATATATATATATAAACATAAATATATACACATATATATATGCATATATGTATATACATATGTATATATCTATATCTACATATATGTGGGTGTATGTGTGTGTGTGTGTTTGTTTGTGTGTGGTGTGTGTGTGTGTGTGTATGTGTGTGTGTGTGAATGTGTCTGTGTGTTGTATCCCACACATGTGGTGGAATTCATGCGAACAAATTTTAAATAGAACAACGAGGAAGAAAAGTAAAAATTTTAATTTTCCAAAGGTTTTTTTCGTGTTTTGCTTCAAAAAGGCGGGGGGGGACATCCGTGGGTTTTTTTGGTCCTTTTTGGGTTTTTTATTTGAAAAACCACAACAATCTACATATAATTCATATATATTTTTATATATATAATATATATAATAATATATAATTTTAAAATTATTATAATAATATATAAATATATAAATGAATATATATGTAGTATGTGTGTGTGGTTTAAATAAAAAAAAAAAGGGGGAAGCCCAAAAAAAAACCCCAGGGATGTCCCCACTCCTTTTTCGAAGCAATACAGCGAAAAACCCTTTTGGGAAATTTTTAATTTTTACTTTCTTCCCTCGTTTTTTCTTTTTACAATTTTTTCGACATGAATTCCAACAATGTGTGTATACAAGCACAAGCACAAATGCACACACACAAAAAACACACACAACACACACACAACACAAACAAACACACCACACCATACACCCACATATATGTAGATATAGATATATCATATGTATTACATATATGCAAATTATATGGTATTTTTTATTTTATTTATATTTTTTTTAACACCCATTCACCCCACTGAGGACTTTTCCCCTCTCCAATTCACTCTTGAGAGGTTATTTGGGTGCCACCCTTGCCAAATTTGGTGTCCTTTCCCAATCAATCGAGTTCGACGCGGCCCTATGCCAGGCGGTGACTTCCCCTTGAACCGGTTTTTACATCTGAAAGGGGATGGTTTTTTTTTTGTGAGAGGGCTCGAGTCATCAGTCTGAAAGCAAGTATTTTTTATAAATGCCGCGACGGGGGATTGAACTCGGGACCATAAGGGTCGGAGTCCAGTGCTCTAACCACTGGACCATCGTGGCAGTTATATACAGACATATATATACATGCATACATACATACATATATATATATATATATATATAATATATATATATATATATATATATTTTTATATATGTATATATATATATATATATATATATATATAATATATAATATATATATATATATATATATATAATATACACACACACATACACATACACATACACACACAACACACACACACACACCCACAACACACACACACACACACACACACACACACACACGTGTGTGTTGTGTGTGTTGTGTGTGTCTGAGCGCGCCCGCGTGTGTGTGTGTAAAACCGAAGAATTCCAAGAGGGTGGGAAGGGCTCATGTCCCACGCTCCTTCCTCCTCTTACGTCAATATATCGATTCCTATTTGCATTTATTAACACTAACAATGGTTTTCATTAATGATCGTTACAGTTTAGCTAATGGATGAGGCTTAAGCTACAGGAATACCATACACCGATGAATACCACACAGCATATGAATATCTCAAAAAGTAATTTACCATAAAAAAAAATCTAAAGCACATTTTTTTCATCATATATATTTCTTCCGTCTCGCTTGCATTGCCTTCATGAACACAAAAGTTGCAGAGTAAGTTGCGGCATAAAAACAAGAATATATAGCATGAGGTATTTAATTCTACACAAAAAAAAAATGTTTCGGAACTCAGTTGTCTCAGTTTCTCTGGGTCGTTCCTGGTATCTAGAATTCAAAATAACACATCGATAAGTGAAAGAGGACAGCGCTGGGTTAAGCTGTAGTTTCATGGGCACCTATAAGATTAATAATTAAGTAATTAAGCTTATTCGTGAACAAGTCATCACTTTTAAGATTAGATATGAGGAGATTTGTTGTATGCCGTAATTGTATGCTCGTAAGTAGCATGGTGGTGTAAAAACAGCTAGTTAAATGTTAGATGTATTCTGAAGACAACTAAATCAAATGCATTCAGAAAATTGTACTATGGGTAAAGATCTCCCCAAATCGCTATCTTTCATTGTGATTTTTTTCCCCAAAGGGGCTTGAGAGAGGGGGATGAGGAATTGCAAATGCAAATTGCGGTCGGATCGGCACGGTCTTCCGCAGTAGTTATCTTCCTGCAAAATATTTTTCAAACATCCATTTCTTGTTTCATCAACTTTAACACCAATTTCACCTTCGCTTCCTTTGGTGGTAGCTTAATAAATATTTAAAAAAAAATAAAAAATAAAAAATAATAAAAATAAATCAGAATTACCTATCTCAGCCAAAATCATGCAAGGTACATAAGAAGCGTGCTTGGTCACAGCTCTCCCATCACTTTTCCTAACCATGGGTGCTCTTCCAGTCTTACGTAAATTCATCTGAACCATCAGCCTAGGAGAGTGAACGAAAATTGTAGCATTTAGCTCGAACATATCCACCACATCCAACCATGAGATTTGCATAAGAGGAAATAAATCTGTCTACTGGATACTTCACTCCCTAGCCCCCTTTCGCCAGTTACATTTGATCGCACATTAATTTTGTACTCAGTCGATTAGTCAGTCTCGAGTGATGTGGACATTACGACTAGCTTCAAGCCCTTGAGTCTATGACAGCAATACAGGCTAAAAAATAGGAGGCACGTCACATCGACCCGTACAGGTATGAAAACCATCCGCAAGAAACCTGCCCCGGGCGAAAGCAAAGAATCTCTCAATGACAAACGCCACCCCCGTCCTTATACAGAGGGCAATACAATCAAGATTAGTCTCTAAGGTTTCCCCCTACACAGAAGGGGATCACGTATGACAGGAATCCCCTGCCACCTCTTTGACTTGGAAAATTTTTTTTTCTGAAATAATATATTCATAGGGGTGTGTGATGCATAAAATATAATACACATATATATATATAATTATATAATATATAATATATATATATAATATAATATATATAATATAAATAATATTTATATAAAGTATATATATAGAATAAATATATATATAATATATAGAATAATATATATATAGCATACACACAAAACACACACACACACACACACACACACACACCACACACACCCCACACAAACACACACACACACACAACATACACACACACACACACACACACACACACACACACACACACACACACACACATACACACACACACACCACACACATTCACACTCACACTCAATACATACATACATACATAAAAAAATAAAAAACGCGCATAAACATATATAATAATATATAATAGATATATATAATAATATATATAAAATATATATATATATAATATATAATATATGTGTATATATATATATATATATATATATATATATAATAAACAAAAAATTTTTAAATATAATTAAATTTTTAAAAAAATTTTAAAATAAAGACACACACACACACACACACACACACACCACCAAAACACACCACACACCACACACCACACACACACACAAAAATAAAAAATAAAAAAAATAAAAATAATATAATATATAAAAAAAAAAAAAAAAAAAAAATATATATTATAAAAAATATAAA
>NC_051397.1:39703345-39706011 GCF_015228065.2 Penaeus monodon | reverse complement strand
CCCCGTCCCACCCCCCCCCCCACCACCGCCTCAGCATCATTTTGGGGGCGATTTACAGGGGGTTTGGGCTACACCGCCCGCACACAAGCGTACACAAACGCGAACCTTACGCAAACGCAAAACCCGCTCGCGCACCAAACGCAACCCCCATCGCAGAAACGATTGAAACGACGTCTCCCCCCAGGAATGACGTGGTCGGACCTATATTCACACACACGAAAAAAACACACCATTGGGAAGGTGAGAGAAAAGGCTTTAACCTTATCCATGCCACACCCACACACCACACACAACACACCACACACCACACACAAAACACCAACACCAACACACACACACCAACACACCCACACACCCCTCACACACACACACATACACACATACACACAACACACACACACTTAAACACATACACACGCGCGCGCGCAATGAAAAAGTAAAAAACGCACTCATATCCACAAATACACACCATGCTAGCAGGCACACCCACACAACACCACACACACACACCCCACACAACCCCACACACAACACAAACACACCACACACACACACCACCATCACCACACCCCCACACACACACACACACACAGACACACACAAAACCACACCACACCACCAAACACACACACACACACCACACACAAATTTAAACCTGTCAACACCCAAAAACCCAAAAAAATTTAAAACAAAACGCACACGTACACACCTACCCCCCACACCCCACCACAAAGAGGGTCACAACCGGGCGCAAAATTTCCCTTTGGAATTGTTTACCTGAATTTTCAACTTTTTTTAATATTCACTAACTTTCTTTCCATTACTGGGTGGACGGTTCAAACCTGGGCGAAACGCTGTCCAAAAAGGGAATTTAATTAATAATTATTTTCACCTGGGTTTTTTGTCGATTATGGAACTTAAATTTAAAACATTTTGTATAAAAAAAGGCTGATATGAAAAATTAATTTTGATGTCATTGACAAAAACATGAAAAAAAAAAAAAGATGGAATTATAAAGAAGAAAAAGGAGAACGCGTTTTTATTTCTGAGTGTTTCCTTTTTTAAGATGAAAATAAAAAAATTGGCTTTTCTTCCTTAATCTCCAGAGCCGTTTTTAAAGTTAATATCCGTTTCAGTTCGTTTTATCTTTCTTCTCAGCCCCCAAAAATGATATCTCAATTCTAATCGCGTCGGTATAAACTGACCCAAAATATCATCAATTGCATCATCATAATCTTTATTCCAACTTATTCATCATCATCGCAGTGTTACCACACTCCCCAAACCCCAGGGGGTTTTACCGTGTTCCAACCAATCTCCGGGAAAGACTTGGGTTGCGTGCTTTTTTGTCACCTTCGCGATATGGCTGTATTGACCGCCCCCCCCCCTACCCCCCCCCTCCTCCCTTTCTCCTCTTTCCTTTTCCTCCCCTCTCTGTTCTTCCCCTCCCCCCTTCTCTCTTTTTTTTCACCCCCCTTTCCTTCTCGCCCCTTCCTCTTCCCCTCCCCGTTCCCTTTTCGTCTGTTTTCTCTTCTCTCCCCCTCCCCCTACCCTTTTTTTTCCCCTTCCTTTTCTCTTTTCTTTCCTCCTCCTCCTCCTCCCCCCCTCCTCGTCTTCCCTCCTCCCCCTCTTCCTCTCTTTCATCCTCCCTCCTCCTCCTCCCCTTTCCATATTCCTTCCTCCCCCTCCCTCTCTCATTTTTACCCCTCTTTCCCCCTTTCCCGATCTTCCTCTTTCCCTGTTTCCTTTTCCTTTCCCCCTCTTTTTCTTCTCTTCTTTCCCCTCTCTCATTTTCCTCTCTTCCCCCGCTCCTCCCTCCTGTTTCCCTCATCCTTTTCTCCCCTATTCTCTCTTCCTCCTCTCTGTTCTCCCTTCAACCTCCCTTTCCCCTTTTCCCTCCCCTTTTCTCCCTCTCCCTCATCGTTCTCCCTTTCTTTACCCCTTCCTGTCCTCCCCCCTTTCTTTCCTCCCGTTCGCTTATCCTCCCTCCACCTTTTTCCATCCCCTATCCTATTGCTTTTACTTTCTTGCTTCCTCTTTTTCTCCTCTTCCCTCCTCCTCCCCTCTTTCATTCGCACCTCCTGTTCGCTTATCCTTTTCCCACCCCTCTTCTTCCCCTATCCTATTTCCTATCCTCTCATGTTTCCCCCCTTTTCCCCCTTTTCCCCCCCCTCCTCCCCTCTTTTCTCCCTCCCCTCATTTCCCTTTCACCCTTTCCATCCTCTTACCACCTAAAAATTCTTTGCAAACCTTTTCTTTCGCCAAAAGTTATCTGCTTACCCTTCCAAAAAGGGAACGAAAGGAACGATGAATAGGAACGAAGAATTTTAAGTGATAATTTTGTGCTTCGTTGTTATTTTTCTCTATTGCCCGTCTTTTGGAATGATAGTGATGATAATTGTCATTACTTCGGGTTTCTTTATCGTGTCGTTATTACCATTTTTTTGTCACTTCTAATTGTTAAAAAACTTATTGATAAAGGGTACTTAAATAATAATAATGATATAAGGTTATTATCAACTTTTGAAATTTTGTTTTTGGGTCTTGTTTTGGTGTTCATGTTCGTTAAAATTTGTGTTCCTAATTAATACGGTTTTATGTTTTACTATAAAAATTATTTTCACGTTTTTATTTCGTTTTTAAACTACTGTTCTTTTTTGTTACCA
>NC_051397.1:39693277-39698245 GCF_015228065.2 Penaeus monodon | reverse complement strand
ACTTTAGTGCCAACCTGCATAAAAGGGGAGCATGGAAAGGAATGTACAAATAAAAGAGTTCTACAGAATTTGGGCATAAATTTGAAAAAAGAAACTGCATAAGAATAAAAAATGTGAACTGAAGTAATGAGTAATCAAGGAGTTCTTTTCATAAAAGAAATTCAAAAAACCGTTGTGCTAATGGTTTTGGTACAAAACCCCAAACATGTAAATATAATATAAATTAAATATTTAACTAAATAAATATCATATTAACTAAGATCAATAATGATATTATATAAATTATATATAGAAGAGAGCAAATAAGAGAGTAAAGTAGAATAATAATAGGAAAGTACGAGAAGGAGTAGTAATTACGATAGAGCGTAAATGCAACATGATGCAGGCTAGATGTCACATGAACTCCAAGGTCCTACCATATTGGATCTATGGATAACAACCTACCCAGGGGTATATCGAAAAATATTATGCAATAATTTACATATAAATTGCAATAAACTAAATCAAGTAATAATGTACAAATATATAATAAAATATAAATAATAATTATAAATAATCATATAAATAGTAAATATGTGATAGAATATATATATATATAATATAATAAGATATATATATATTATATAATATAGTATATTATATAATATATAGATATATAATATATATATAATATATAGTATATATATATATATACTAATAAATATATATATATATATAAATATAATATATAATAATAATATTAATAATAATATATATATAATATATATATATATATAATAATATATAATAATATATATATAATATATATATATATATATATATAAATATATAGATATATATATAAGTATATAGTATAGATATATATATATATATAATATATATATATATATATATATATAATATAAATATATAATAATATATATATATAAATAATATTATATATATATATATATATATATATATATAATATATTATATTATATAATATTATATTTATTTATTTATATATTTGATATATTTACATATTTATATTTATAACTGATTTTGTGAATAGACACCATTAATGTTCACTATCTGGAATTTAATTTTTTATGTAATCAAATTTTTGCTTTATATTTGTAATAAAGATAACTCTGTGATTAGCATTAACCTTCATTGTTCATCTGATTACTTATTGCTTATGATTGTGTTTGCAGGTTTGTTTGGTACTGATTCCATATAGTCCAAATATGTCTGGGCTTCAGGAACACTTCTGTGATGTTGTAGATCTTCAGCAGAAACTTGTTGAGCACTTGGGCTTTGCCACTGTTATGTCGTATTTGACACTACTTACTCGGGTAAGTTATTCACATCTATCTCTCTCTCTCTCTCTCTCTCTCTCTCTCTCTCTCTCTCTCTCTCTCTCTCTCTCTCTCTCTCTCTCTCTCTCTCTCTCTCTCTCTCATATATATATATAGATATAATATATATATATATATATATATATATATATATATATATATATATATATATATATATATACATATATATATATATATATATATATATATATATATATATATATATATATATATATATATATATATATATATATATATATCAGTATTGTTTGATAACATGTCTTACACAATATTTACCCTGTTTTTAATGTGAAAAGCATCTGTGAAAACAGTATGTTATTTATATTTGTAAGGGAATTTTGTGTTCTGTATTGTTCATTTTACTTGCAGATGCTGAAGCAGATTGGCAGCAGTTTATCTGTAGAATTCATACAGAAGATTTTTGGCACAAGCTCCCCCCTGCGTAGCTTACGCCTTTCTCCACATCGGCAAGTATGGCAGGCTACGCTTGGAGTGTACCATGCTGCACTCAGCCTGAAAAATGTTCCTTTACTGCAGGAAGCTTATAACTACATACTTGCAGATCTACAGGTAAGGAGGACAGTGTAACAGATAATGTAGGTTAAATCTAATATTTGTACATCAGTTTACTCTCTTTGCTGATACAAAATTGTATGATACACATATTCATTAGCTGCATTGCCTGTAGTTGGCCAAGCAGAGGTTATTTCAGTTCTTAGGTTAACATACTTCTCTATTGATTTTTTTAAATGATTTACAGATTGCTCATCGTGTTTTAGTACCAGAAGCAGCCAGCTTTGCAGCAACAACGGTTTTAGAGGGAGTTTCATATAATGAGAGGGAAGCAACTGTCCTTATGATGTATCTCATGACAGTATTAGCTGAGGTATGCACATTATTTATTACTAATTGCAGTTTTCTTTTTTTCTTTTTTTTTACAAATTTATGCAAGAATTTCTGATATGATATACTATTTTTTATATAATGTATCAATATACCCATTTTCAATGCCTTCCCTTGATATGCACAGGTGGCAAATACAAGGAACTCCATCATCACCATGTGGGCACTTAATCCTCCCATTGTTGATCTGCTGGCAACACACCTCACTCCATCCAGCTCTCACTTGGCACTGCATTACCCTGAGGTAGAGATTTGTTTAATAGTTGTATATAGATGCAGTAGAAGGAGAAACTACTTTATTAGAAGTAGGTCTATGAGGAGAAGGAAAAGGCTATATTTGTTGTGGTACAGGTGATAAAGAAACCGTTATTTGTTTTTTAAGTGATAAAGTATGAAAATCATAGTGCATTTCAGAGATAATTTTATGAATAAAAAATATGTGACTGGTACTGAGCCTCTGAGACTTTTGTCTCACATCAGAAACAGTTCAGTACTTCCTAGGATAGATTTTAAAATGCTGTTGGTAATTTATGAAGTGTAGACAGCACCTAATTCATGTTTATTTGTTTGTTTATTTATTTACTATCACTAAGTTTTCTCTAATTTTTTTATGTTTTTCTAAAAACAGGTTCAGCATGCCATCTTGTTCCTGCTGTACTCACACTGTTCCAAGCATTCCCACTATATAAGCTCCAGCACCCTGATTGTGGGGGCAACATCTCCATTTGTTCCACCCTCGGTCTCCACAACATTTTCTGGAGGGTCACCAGGAAGCTTCTCCTCTGGATCATCCACCAGTGAGAATCTTACTACAATACTTACTACTTTGACAGCTGTGTTGCGACAGGTGAGTATTTGTAAAGGAAAATAATTTGTTGTAAAAGATATGGGTCAGTTATTATTTGTTTTGCTGTGATCATCAGAGAATGTCACAATAAAATATTTATCTAACATGTTCTTAGAGAAATATACTGATCAGTGTAAAAGAGATTTATAGATAGGCAAATATCAGCTGTATACCATTACCTATCAGAGTCTTTTTTATTAAACCCTTTTCCCCACCAAAACTATTTTCAATAACTTACAGAGACAAGTTACTGGGGCCAACATCATTCAGCTGTGTCTGGAATGGGCAGCAGATCTTGTCAGCAGTAGTGAAACTTCCTTACCTCAGCTGCTCAAGATCAAAGTGTTTACCCAGATGATAGACACCATTGTACAAACTGGTTACCACCATCTCAATTCAGTTACATCTGCTGTTGCTGCCAGCTTAACCTCTGTGTTTGCTGTGCTACCACCCACTCAGGTATGGAAGCAATGTTATTGCTGTGTCTTTTAAGATGTTTCAAAAAAGAGATTGAATGATTGTGTTATGTACTCTTGACTCTTTTTCTGAAAATTAATTACTTGTTTTTTGTAATGAATGTGAATCAATTTTTTTTTTTTTTATGAAATTTAATCAGCATATGATATTTATGTCATTCGTTCAAAATAACGGATTCTAAATGGGGCGTTTCACTATTTTCCAGTAATCATATCTGGTCTGTTTTGGTTTCAGATGGATAATTTGGAAGAAGTTGTAAGGTTATGCCTCCATCATATGAGCCACAATGAACCTAAAATTCGCAGTGCTTATCTAGACCTCTTGGCTAGACTTCCTCTCAGTTCTGTCTCTCATGCCATGTGTTGTTTTAACACAAATGAAGAAAATGAATTTAGTGCAAACAAGGTATGTTTCAGAAAAAAAATTTACCTTGATTTTTAAAACATATATAAAAATACAACAAAAAACAACAGTAATAACATGCTTTACTTTTTTGTTGTTGTTTCTTTTTTCTTTCTTGATATTGTATGTATCTATATATTACAGACTGATTCATCATCCAATGTTGAGATTGGCAGTCTTGATTCTTCATCAGTCAAAAGTCTAGAGAGGCACTTTGTTTTACGGTCAACAGCAGGCCAGCTACCTTCAAATGCCTTTCACACACTAATGGCATTTATACTCCATGTTTCACAGCCTAAGTAAGTTTTAGTTGAGGTCTTGCTATTAGATTGTCATGGGTGATTCACTGGTTATTGTGAAGCATTATGTTTTGTATCATTAGACTTGGCAACGTAAACAAGTTTATTCTATTTCCTGTTTTTGTCATATATAGTAGTGTGAAATATGTGTGTGTGAATTTTTCTGTAAGAGCATGGTATTATTTTTTTATGAAAGTTAAGAGTATATATATTTCTTTGCTTTTCTCCTTTACAAATAGAAAATTATAAATAATCAGAATTGCATTATCTCATGTTCCTTTTGACAGAGGTGAGTATTGGCAGGAAGACCTCTTTGCTGTTAGCCAGAGAGTTGAAAGGATGGCAAAGGCAGAGGACCTGAGTCTTCCTGTGCTAGCTTCTCATCTTCGCACCTTGTTGTGGAAGTGGTTGGCTTGGGAACCTGCTCAGCACTGCATTGCCAGCAAATTGCGGACTACATTAGGAAAGCCACAGGACACATTTACTAGTATTGAAGGTAATGTTGGCTTTTGCTTTTGCTTGTGATAAGTTAAAAAAGATCTTACTCTACAAATGGCATGCATTTCCCAAATGTACTACAGGAAAATGTCCTTTCTTATATTTTTACTGAGTGTTGATTGCTTTTAAAGGTGCCATTAAGGTCGAGCAAAGGAAGTCCGAGAGTAGGGCCATAAAGGAAA
>NC_051397.1:39686438-39693177 GCF_015228065.2 Penaeus monodon | reverse complement strand
GGTAATGTATAATCTGCTTAAGAAGTCATTTTTAATTCTGTACTTCTTATTTTTTTATTGTTTTTAATAAAGATTTGGAGTATAATGTTTTTTATCTAATGAAAATATGTGATGTAATTATAATATTGAATAAAACTGAAATAAATCCTAAGGTATATTGATAAAATTATAGAAACATAGATGTAAAGATAATGACAAAGAGAATAAATTAAGATGGAAATGGGAAAAAATATCATTGATATGCTTTTATGGGTATAAGTGTTGATTTTAGATTCTATGTATATTTTTTTTAAGGACTGGAAAGGAATGTTGGTCTATAATAATGGATACATAATTTGAAAATATATATTATTAGTAATTTGAATATTTATATATATATATATAATAAATATATATAATATAAATTATATATATAAATATATATATATAAATTATATATATAAATATATATATAAATATATTTAAATATATATAAATATATATATATATATATTATATATATATATATACTAATATATATATATATTATATATATATATATATATATATATATATATATATATATATATGTATATATATATATTAATATATATCTATATATATATATATAATATATATATATATATATATATATATATAAATATTCAAATTACCTAATAAATGCAGCTACTTTCTTGGCACAGATTACTGGGTCTGATGCCACTTCATCTTCAGGTGTTGAGCGACCAGACATTCCCCTTTCCAAGTCCTTGAATAAAAATCATACAATAGAATCATAAACAAATACAACACTGCTATACCCACATACACAAAGCATAGCAATGAAGTATTTTTTCCCCCCAGTTTCCATCATCTACATTTACTCTTCTCTTTTGCTTCCATTATCTTTACATTCTATCGTTCTATAATTTTTATCAATATATACCTTAGGGACTTTCATTTCTAGTTTTATTACAAATGATTATAATACAATCACATATTTCAATAACAAAAAAAGACACTTATACATCCAAACTCTTTATTAAAAACAATAAGAAAAATGAAGAAGAACGACTAGCAGAATTTGTAAAGAGATGACTTTGCTATAAAACTGCATGATTATTACATTACCTCACAATAGTCCTCCATATCCTCAACAAACTGTGAGAGAAGAGTTGCTGCAATAGGGACATTTGCTAGCCAGAGTTGTGAGAAGCTCCTCAGTGCCATAGACACATACTTCATAACTTCTGGTGACTGATGGTGGTCAATGTGCCATCCTACCAGTATGTCAACAATATCCTGTAACAGAAATATGTATGAAATGTATTGAATAAAATACAAAACAGGTATGTTTATTGATTCAACAACAACAAAAAGCAGCATTGAACAAAAACAGATAACATAATGAAAATAAAAAATGTAACATACTTGGAAATAGTTATTGAGGATATGACTATGGTTGACATTCAGTTCCCTTAGCACATCCACAGTAGCCACCATCACTTCTGGAGTTTCTGTTCCCTCCAACACGACCTGCAATCCTTCTACAATTCTTTCTCCAACCTGAAATTAAAAAGGAATAGAGAAAGACGAACCCAAGCATAAGAAGTACAACAATGAAATATCTGGTCCCAATGTCATAGGTACTTAGACATGATAGTATTCATGAGTCCTCACTGCTGACAAGAAGTATCAGTGAATCTTGATCTCTCAGTAATAAACCATTGGAAAATGGAAGTAGACACTTGGACTGATGAAATGAGAAAATGAATTCAGCAGGCTTTCCTTGGCAACCTCCTCAGAAACCTCCCAAAAATTATTTGAGAAATGCACACAAAAAAGAAAAAGCTTGTCACTGGTGGGACTGAGAGGCACAAAATGTCTAGTCATAGACATTCTCACCAAGGCATCTTGAAGGAAAGAAAGAAATATCAATTATAAATGACCTTAGGTTGTGTAAAGTCCCTGCTACTTAACAACTAACCACTCAGTGAGTAAAATTAAAATCATTCATAAATAAAGTCAAATGACAAGCTTTTCCTAATAATTACCTTTCCATATGTTACTCACTACTTCCTTCAGCTATCAATAATGACTTTGTTACAATAACAATTAAATCACAGAAGTGATTCACACATACATTTATATAATTTTGCACCTAAATGTTTAATGTCATAATTAATAATCAAATCTTGCAAACTGCAGGTGTAATAATTACCTGACTCAGCTGAGACCCATCAGAATCTAATTTCAACATCTCCAAGATACACCTTAACACCAGAACCTTCATTTCTGCTGCACGCCAAGTATCAAGTCGATCTAGTGTTACATCCACAAATCTGAAGAATGAAGAAAATCATGATAAGATGTGATAATTTTCAAGAAAAAATGCAATATTGGTGTTGCTGTTTTTAATAGCATTATCATACACACATAGCCTACACAGAAAATTAAAGAAATATAAAGATCAGCAGTACCTCTTAATGTCACCTTCCATGACATGGCCAACACGACCAACACAGCGAGTGATTTCCCAGCGACAAGGGGGTGATGGGGCTGCATGAAGCAGTTCGAAAAGCGAGTCCAAAAGATGCTCGGCATTTCGGCGAACATATTTCACATTTTCATTCAGCATTATTGATTCCTGAGTATCAGAAAAAAATATTGAAATAATGTTTTTATTTTGTACTAACCCTACATCAATTGAATAATGAATTGATTAATGAAATACTATGTTACTAGTAGCATAAATATATATTCATCAACCCACAGGCAGATTTTCTTGGAATTTTTGTGTCTCCCACAAGGCCAACTTACAATATCCATACTCCATACAAATGTTTTTAACTTCCTCTTTTATGTAAAAAAATGGATAGTTATACAAGAAAAATAGGAAAAGAAAGAATTTAAAACTGACCTGAAGCTGCTGGACTTGGGCAAGATACCGCTCTGCATCATCCTCTCGAGAAAGTCTCCTTAACTGCTTTGAAATTCTTGAGTCTTCACTAAAGCCACGACTGAGATCTGTGAATTAATGAAAAATGAATAATAATGAATAATGAGAGAGAGAGAGAGAGAAAGAGAGAGAGAGAGAGAGAGAGAGAGAGAGAGAGAGAGAGAGAGAGAGAGAGAGAGAGAGAGAGAGAGAGAGAAAGAAAGAAAGAAAGAAAGAAAGAAAGAAAGAAAGAAAGAAAGAAAGAGAAATAGAAAGAGAGAGAAATAATTATAAAAATAAAGAGTGAAAAATTATAAAAATAATGAGTGAAAAATTATAAAACATCATTATGCTCTTTACATCACAATAAATAAATTTCCTTACCTTTATGAGACCGATGTTTTACAACCTCTGTCTTCTCTGTATCTGCTTTAGGATCATCTTCTGAATGCCCCTCTGAGAGACCACGTCGCTCACCCGGCATGGAGTGACGGTGATGTGTCAGCCCTCGCCGGTAGCGGCCACTTCCTCTTCCTCCTCCTCCTCCTCCTCCACGATATTCTCGATGAATTCTTCCTCCTCCACCCTCATCTCTATCACCTGTACTGCCACCGACCATCTTCTAGGGTATCTTGAGAATAATACAGATAACACATATGTAAACAATTATTTAATATGTTTACACTATTTTAGTATTAAAGAATTAGCAAGTTATCAATATCAGTGACATTGGCCAAGTTATCAATATCAGTGACATTGGCAGGATTCGTCTCTAAGTATATGGCATAAAAATTATTATTTTATATCTATATCTTAAATTTATACATTTCTTGAAAAATCTTACATTTTGTGAACAATAATTATTCTAAATACCAGTACCTACTATTTTCATTTTATGGTTATCATTTGGTCACTTACAAATCATATACAAATTAATACTGAAGTATATATGGTCACTGCAAAAAGTGTCTATGGACCTCAGGCCAATAAGTTTTCTGAACAGAAATTACAATATGGGTGAAGTCCATCATGGGTGACATCTTGCATTCTGTTAAGGGAGTCCACGGACCAAAGTGGTGTGTTATTAGGATATTCAATGCCATTCCTAAGTCAAGAAAAAGAGTATAAGATGGTTACCTCTCTTCCAAAATATTCAAGATCTTTCTCATTAATTTTCTTCCAAAAATAAATACAATATTTAAAAGTACTTGTCCACTGATATAAAATAAATGATCTTAGCTTGGATGCAGGAGAATGTGCCAATTGATGAGGTAAGTTTATGCAGTAGCCTTGCAAAGTTGAATTTCTTTCTGCTGCTCCTGACTGCCTACCAAAGTTTTTGTGCAAACATGCACCCATCAGTGGGTCATCCATACAAGATATCTAGGATTATGCTCTAACCAAAGGACACACACCTTCACCACTTATATTTAGGCAAAACACTATCTTGCCAGAGTGCAATGTGAAGAGGCCTTGGAAATTGCTTGACATTGCACCACAATCATGTTGGACTTCAGCTACAGGCAATTCATCATATGTCACAACAAACTCGAAGTGGAATTGGATAGAACACAGCCAATATAATTACGTTTTGTAAGCAATTTCAGATGTTTCCTTACAGTGTATATAATCAAAGTGATTCATGGATCTTTAGAAGCAATTTTAGATGCAAAAAATCAATTTTCTCGATAACTTGGTAATAACAAAATGCACAGACATAAAAACACCTTCTAATGGTCTCTGAAAGTACCTGGAAGCACACGATGTACACTTACAAAAATAATTAATAAAAAATCAAGATTTGGGCGAAAAGAAACTGCTGTCCACAGAACCAAAACATAACAGAATAATCTCTTCTCAAACTCGCCTATCCACACCTAATACAATCACCACTCACAAAAAACAAAGCACGACATCAAACTCACCCGAACCATATACAGTCCCGATATAATTAAAACGCCATCGTCACTAATTTCCTCCAAAACCCAAGGTAAATCTGGCAGCAAGACGTTCCTCCTGCACCATTTGTTTACGTCTGAGCCGCCCTTTGCGAACAGCGCCCGGCCTCCGTCTTCGCTAAAAGGATTAGCGAATATAAGCATTCTTTTTATTATTATTATTTATTATTTTGTTTTATTTTATTCTATTAATTTTTACTTTATTTTATCTTATTTATTTCATAATTTATTTAACAGCGTCTCGGCTTTCGTCTTCGTTAAAGAAAGTGTCAGCGAATACAAGCACTTTTTGTCCTTACCCTTATTTTTTAAGATAATTCGTCTAAAAACTATACTTTTGAGCCATGGGGGGCTTGGGAGAATAAGTCGGTTTTGATTAATGCCATTTTTTTAGGGTGGGGATTGATTTCAGTTTTTTCACCAGTTTCCGGATTTCATAGTGTGCATTGATGATGA
Source organism: Penaeus monodon (assembly GCF_015228065.2). Classification (NCBI taxonomy): domain Eukaryota; kingdom Metazoa; phylum Arthropoda; class Malacostraca; order Decapoda; family Penaeidae; genus Penaeus; species Penaeus monodon. Next base: position 39,687,846 of record NC_051397.1, on the reverse strand, counting down.
AAATACTTATTTTCCATTATTAAAAAAAAAAAACGTCACATTACCTACAAATTAACTAATAACGAACAAACATGAACACCAAAAGCCTATATACCATTATAAAGCATTTACCATACATCTCCAATACCAACCTAACAACATATATATCTAATTTGTTATAAGCTCTTCGTTAGTTCCTGTTCGTTAGTGAAGCAGAACAGTTGTCAAACTCAGGTATCTCAACCACGACCAATACATTAAATAAAAGCTGTATTTGAGAGGATGAGAGGTGAGGAGAAGTGTCTGTGGCTTAATACCGCATTGTAGTTTTGTATTAGTGGGCGTGGTAAAGTAAAGGGAAGTTGTTTCAGAGTTAAATAGGTAGTTTAGTCGCGGTTTTTGGAGACTGCTTGCAAAGTGTCGTGTGTAACTTTCCTGTTATGATTATTTTGGTATTAAAGTTTTAGGGTTTAAAGTTTAAAGTTTTAAGTGTCAGGTTTAAGGTTTAAGTTTGAGAGAAAGATTGTTTGAAGATGGAGAAAAAACTAAGGCGAAGATAATGAAAAAAAATCTATTAGGAATACTGATGTGAGTGATAATCCGCAGGAAGTAGAGATAAGGACAAAGTAACTAATTTTTCAAAATACTTGTGTGTCATAGATCACAACATTTGTGGTAATTGCTTATCAAAGTCTGCCTTTGCACATGAGTCCAGAGATGCCGTGGCCGCTGTGTTATGTGCTCTGACAGGCAAACTAAACTCCACAATGTAAATTAAAGAAGGCTTGATGATCTCTTGTAACATCATCACATAAGAAGTCAGTCCTATTCTGAACAGGTACCATGTACTGGCACCGTGGGAGCAAGGTTTTTGTTTTACAGTACTCAGTAGCTATGCTGTGTATAATGAGTACACTGATGGGAATTAGTTAATTAAATATTTAAAAATATGCATATTCTTGCCACTTGCCCTGCTGCATCGAAGGCTGTCTGTTGTCATGTGTAATTTGGCAAAGAAGAGCATTTAGACCTCCCTGGTGATTTATCTTTAAATCAGAAATTACTCCAGACTATTTCACCAGACTTTCCAGAAGATATAAGGTGGTTGTATGTAGGTCTATAGTGTGACATGGAGAGTCCACAACAATTGCTTGGCCATGCAGCACTATGGTGTGTACCTTCACTCTGTAGGGTCTGTAATCATGAGCAAAAGACCATCTTAGAAAACCACTGTAGGTGTGTTCTAAACGTCTTCCTTCCCATTTCATAAATTTTATGATGCGACTTGCTCCAGATTTCCATGGAATATTAGAAGTTGCCTCCCAATTTCCGAATAAGGTTTAGAGTAGGAGGGAGTCTCTCAGGGGTTAAACTTCACCTGCCCGGCGTTGGCTAATAATATTCAACAATTTCTTAAACTTTAAGGATC
>NC_051397.1:39653639-39686338 GCF_015228065.2 Penaeus monodon | reverse complement strand
GCCCTCAAGATGGTTGATATTTCCCCCAAACTTGCAGCACTGACTGCAACAAAAATTGCTATGCCAGGTGTAGTGTCAGCTTCACAGCAGGTAAGGGACAAACATGGATAAACTTTTTTCCCTTGTTGACTAATTTATGACTAATTATACTATTGTGACTACTGCTTTGTGTGACGCTGCTCACATTTTTTTTTATTATCATAAGTAATAATAGTATTAGCAACAAAATATGTCATCATTATCATAGTATATTCTTTTCTGTTATCATCATTATTATGTATGTAATTATTAATATTACAGTTATTATTAATATCAATAATTTCAGGTTATCACCATAGCATCAGTAGATGGAAACATATCGATTCTCCCCACAAAGACCAAGCCGAAGAAATTGAGCTTCCAAGGATCAGATGGCAAGAAGTAAGTCATCTGTTTTGAAAATTTATATTTGTTAAACACAGCTAAATTTCTTTTAGATATTTCATTACTGTATAAGAGGATGAATGAATGTACTTGGTATTAAAACAGCTTTGTGAGTATTGTGAGAGAAATGTATAAAGAATACCTCTATTCGCTGTTGTTTTTTTCACTTTTCATTATTTTTCAAAGGATGAATTGCCAGTTACTTTGTATGATTATTGATTATTGTATGATGGTATTTAGTTATTTATAACTTGCGTACTTATAAACTGTACACAATACAGAACTATAGAATAAGTTAGTCATCCCAGTGCGTTCAAAGATCCTAACTGGAATATTAACCCATAATTGACGGGTAGCATTCATAGTGGCCCGGGCCTCGCTGCCGGGGGCTTATATCGTCGCCCGAGCATGCGCGACCACTCATGCCAAATGCCAGCATCCCATGACCGTTTTCTTCGTAATACTACTGTGATAGTGTGTATTTTCAATTTTATATATTTTTACAGTTCTATATTAGCCAAATTGTCATTGATAAATCGAGACTGAGGGTATTTTTGTGTTATATAGACTCATAGTTGATCATTATTCGGTCTATAGTCGAATAAAATAGCAGGTGTTGGCCAAAATCATGGAGTTGAAATTGCTCAGGTTTGTTGCAATTTTGTTTTGTTTGTTTGTTAAAAATGAGAAATGTTAGAAGTTATCACACTTTCACGGAAAAAATTAACTTTTGCCGTGATTGTAACAAAAAAAAACTCATGGCGATGTCCATTTCATACTTATGGATGTGCGTTACGTGCTTGTGAGATTGGTCCGCCATGCCATGGCATGTACGTACATGCCACCCGTCGGCAATGGGTTAATTAATCTTTATTTTTATTATTACAATTTTTTTTTCAGATATACATACTTGTTCAAAGGACTGGAAGATCTGCACTTGGATGAGAGGATCATGCAATTCTTAGAAATTGTTAATACAATGTTGGAGAAGAACCAGAGGTAATTAAATTATTTGATGGGAATCATTAGAAAAAGATGTATTATTATCACTTGCTTTGATTCTTGGAATCTCTGCTCTGACATTAGGAGTCAATTGAAGATCATTAGATGGAAAAGTGATTTAGACTTGAAGTCTGTAGCAATTACAAATATTTTTAAAAAGTCAGTCACATTATCTCTAGATGATACAAAATTGATGATCTTTCTAGGGGTAAAGGACTGTGTGTATCGAGCCAGATACTATTCTGTGGTGCCACTTGGACCACGATCAGGCCTTATTCAGTGGGTTGGCAGTGCAACGCCTCTCTTCGGTCTCTACAAGCGCTGGCAGCAACGGGAAGCACATGCGTTGTTGCTCAAAAATCATTCCTCAGCTGCATCCATCCATCCACAAGGTTTGTTTTAATTTGTGAGATTGGTTCTTGTAGAGGATTTTGTTATTATATTGGCCTTGTATCTAATGCATAGTATATTTAGTGCACTTCCATCAATGTAAATTTATGGTTGATTTAGGATTATGATCATATAGAAGGCAATATTTGCAATGAGGTTGCCAAGTATTATCAAACTTTGATATATATATAATATATATATATAAAATAATAAATATCACTATATACATATATATATATATAATATATATATATATATATATATGTATGTATGAATGTATACATGATTGTATGTATGATAGTGTATGTATGATGTATATATGTATATATAAGTATGTGTACATACATACATATATATATATATATTATAAATAATATATAATATATATAATATATATATATACTAGTATATAAATTATATATATATAATATATATATATATATATCATGATATATATATATATATATATATTATATATATATATAATATATATATATATAGATATATATATATATATATATATATATATTTATATACACACACACACACACACACACACACACACACACACACACACACACACACACACACACACACACACACACCACACACGTACACACACACGTACACACACACATACACACACACATACACACACATACACACACACAACACACAACACACACACACACACACACACACACACACACACACACACACACACACACACACACACACACATGCATATTAAATTATATATATATATATATATAATATATATATTATATATATATAATATATATAATATATTATATATATATATTATATAATATATATATATATATAAAATACTATATCATATAATATAATATAATATAATATACATATATATAATAATATATATAATATATACATAATATAATTAGTATGTATATATACATACATATATATACATATATATACATATATATACATATATATATATATATATATATATATATATATATATATATATATATAGATAGATAGATAGATAGATAGATAGATAGATAGATAGATAGATAGATATATCGATATATATATATATATATATATATATATATATATATATATATATATATATAATATATATATATATTTTTTTTTAATACCCCCCCCCCCTTTTTTTTGTGTGTGTGTGTGTGTACATTTGTTTTATTTTTTTGTTTGTTATTCCATTTTTCATCATATTCCATCTATTTCATCAGCTCCCCCACAAGTTCCACGGCCTTCAGAACTGTACTACAGCAAGTTGACACCCAAACTACGAGAGGCAGGAGTCAGCCTGGATAACCGTAAGGAATGGCCTCTTGGCATTCTGAGGGATGTTCTGAAAGACCTGATTAAAGAGACTCCATCCAATCTGCTTTCAAGGTATTTACAAAAGGTTTATGTCTTTTCAAACTTAGCTTGATTATAAATTGTCACAGGTATTATCTTTATCTTATTTAGTTCTTCAGAGGCAGTGCCCCAAATCTTTTTAGACTATCAACCCCTTCGTGGAGTCCTTGATGTCCCATTGACACCCAGGCATATAAAATAACCAAGTAGATTAATAGATATTAACCTAAGTAAATTTTCTAATTTAGAGACTGAAATTCCATTACTCTTTTCCTTCATTATGGTTTCTCATTAAAATTTGTATCAGTTTTGCTTTTTGTTATTCTTTCTTCAGTTTCTTTTTCTGTTCCTACACTGTCTATATTTCTGTGAATAATAATAATATTAATAAGTTTTAGAACCCATATATAATGTCATAAATGTTTCAGCATAATATTTGAAATTGTTATATTTCTGAGATATAACTTAATATTGAACTTGGCATACCAGCCATGCCTCAAAAAGTAGTAATTTTAATGTGCTGTATTATCTTATGCATTTGTACTTCTTATACAAATGGCAGCTTTCATTTAAACCCAAATCAACCCTGATGTTTCTTAACCCTCTTTTGATCTCTAGCCATTTGACTGGTACACATCCCTACTCTGAGGGATATGTACCAATTAAAATGCTTTCTAGAATCTGCGGCTGTTACAAGAACTTTAGATATTGATTATTTATGTATATTTAGTTCAGATGTTGTAGGACTGTATACAGGTAAGAATTTTATTTAGGAGATAGTGAGTAGACATAGAATTTAGTTTAAGATCATGTTCCAACTTTAATGTTTAATTTATTTTGCAGGGAATTGTGGATGTGTAGTGTCAGTGCTGGTGACTGGTGGCGCTTGACCCAGACGTACTCAATTTCCACAGCAGTGATGTCCATCATTGGCTATATCATTGGTCTTGGTGACAGGCATCTGGATAATGTTCTTGTCAACCTAACATCTGGAGAGGTAAAAATAATGTTTGTTAAGGTGTAAATGTACATAATGTTTTTACAGGAAATAGTATTCTTTATAGTGCATTTTTAAGATCTAAGTTTTCATATTAAGATAATAATGTGAAAGTTTAAGCAGTGCCTTTATAAATAATCATGCATCATATTTGCAGGTGGTTCACATTGATTACAATGTGTGCTTTGAGAAAGGTAAAAACCTACGTGTCCCAGAGAGAGTGCCATATCGCATGACACACAACATTGAGGCAGCACTTGGAGTGACAGGAACTGAGGTAAATTAGAAGATGATGTTTTCTTCTCAGAGCATATTTTAAGCAGTTTAGGAAGTAGTATATATAGCTTTATTAAAAACAGCTTTGTTTTACCCTACTTTGTCTTTGGTATGTATTTTTCTTTGTTTTTTCTTCAGGGTGTGTTTAGGAATGCCTGTGAGCAGGTCTTGAGGACCATGCGAAGAGGACGTGAAACTCTTCTGACCTTGCTAGAAGCCTTTATTTATGATCCACTAGTTGACTGGACACCAGACAGTGAATCAGGCTATGCTGGTAAGTAAAAGAAAAACAGTTTCTTATTTTTAGGGTGGTAAAATTTAGATATCTCAATATTCAGATTTATATTGATAGGATATAAGGTAATTTTTACTTCTGAAACCAACAGGTGCCGTGTATTGGTGATTAATATATATATATATATATATATATAAATTATATGATATATATATATTATATAAGTGTATATATATGTCCATATATTATGTCTATATATATCATATATATAAGCCCGCGGTGGCCGAGTGGTTAGAGCGTCGGACTCAAGACTGTCACGACAGCAATCTGAGTTCGAGGGTTCGAGTCACCGACCGGCGCGTTGTTCCCTTGGGCAAGGAACTTCACCTCGATTGCCTACCTAGCCACTGGGTGGCCAAGCCAACCCAGGTCAGTGCTGGTCCCAAGCCCGGCTAAAAATAGAGAGAGTGATTACCTAAAAAAAAAAATAAAGGTAACACCGGCACTCTCCGTGGAAAGGAACTGGGGACCCTACCATGTACTCACTCCAAGAGCATCACAACATGAAAACTACAATTAAGTATCATGCTGTGACCACGGCGGCTCAGACATGAACCTACCATTAAAAGAAGATATATATATATATATATATATATATATATATATATATATATATATATATATATATATATATATATATATATATATAATTTTATTTATTTTTATTTATTTATTTTTTTTATCCCCCCCCCTTTTTTGTGTGTGCGTACATTTGTTTTGTTTTTTGTTTGTTATTCTAAGATATTCCATTTTTCATCTTATTCCATCTATTTCATCAGCTCCCCCACAAGTTCCACGGCCTTCAGAACTGTACTACAGCAAGTTGACACCCAAACTACGAGAGGCAGGAGTCAGCCTGGATAACCGTAAGGAATGGCCTCTTGGCATTCTGAGGGATGTTCTGAAAGACCTGATTAAAGAGACTCCATCCAATCTGCTTTCAAGGTATTTACAAAAGGTTTATGTCTTTTCAAACTTAGCTTGATTATAAATTGTCACAGGTATTATCTTTATCTTATTTAGTTTTTCAGAGGCAGTGCCCCAAGTCTTTTTAAACTATCAACCCCTTCGTGGAGTCCTTGATGTCCCATTGACACCCAGGCATATAAAATAACCAAGTAGATTAATAGATATTAACCTAAGTAAATTTTGTAATTTAGAGACTGAAATTCCATTACTCTTTTCCTTCATTATGGTTTCTCATTAAAATTCGTATCACTTTTGCATTTTGTTATTCTTTCTTCAGTTTCTTTTTCTGTTCCTACACTGTCTATATTTCTGTGAATAATAATAATATTAATAAGTTTTAGAACCCATATATAATGTCATAAATGTTTCAGCATAATATTTGAAATTGTTATATTTCTGAGATATAACTTAATATTGAACTTAGCATACCACCATGCCTCAAAAAGTAGTAATTTTAATGTGCTGTATTATCTTATGCATTTGTACTTCTTACACAAATGGCAGCTTTCATTTAAGCCCAAATCAACCCTGATGTTTCTTAACCCTCTTTTGATCTCCAGCCATTTGACTGGTACACATCCCTACTCTGAGGGATATGTACCAATTGAAATGCTTTCTAGAATCTGCAGCAGTTACAAGAACTTTAGATATTGATTATTTATGTATATTTAGTTCAGATGTTGTATGACTGTATACAGGTAAGAATTTTATTTAGGAGATAGTGAATAGACATAGAATTTAGTTTGAGATCATGTTCCAACTTTAATGTTCAATTTATTTTGCAGGGAATTGTGGATGTGTAGTGTCAGTGCTGGTGACTGGTGGCGCTTGACCCAGACGTACTCAATTTCCACAGCAGTGATGTCCATCATTGGCTATATCATTGGTCTTGGTGACAGGCATCTGGATAATGTTCTTGTTAACCTAACATCTGGAGAGGTAAAAATAATGTTTGTTAAGGTGTAAATGTACATAAAGTTTTTACAGGAAATAGTATTCTTTATAGTGCATTTTTAAGATCTAAGTTTTCATATTAAGATAATAATGTGAAAGTTTAAACAGTGCCTTTATAAATAATCATGCATCATATTTACAGGTGGTTCACATTGATTACAATGTGTGCTTTGAGAAAGGTAAAAACCTACGTGTCCCAGAGAGAGTGCCATATCGCATGACACATAACATTGAGGCAGCACTTGGAGTGACAGGAACTGAGGTAAATTAGAAGATGATGTTTTCTTCTCAGAGCATATTTTAGGCAGTTTAGGAAGTAGTACATATATCTTTATTAAAAACAGCTTTGTTTTACCCTACTTTGTCTTTGGTATGTATTTTTTTTGTTTTTTCTTCAGGGTGTGTTTAGGAATGCCTGTGAGCAGGTCTTGAGGACCATGCGAAGGGGACGTGAAACTCTTCTGACCTTGCTAGAAGCCTTTATTTATGATCCACTAGTTGACTGGACACCAGACAGTGAATCAGGCTATGCTGGTAAGTAAAAGAAATACAGTTTCTTATTTTTAGGGTGGTAAAATTTAGATATCTCAATATTCAGATTTATATTGATAGGATATAAGGTAATTTTTACTTCTGAAACCAACAGGTGCCGTGTATGGTGGTGACCAAGCTCTGGTATCAGGTGCAAGACAAAGTCGGCAGCAGCTGGAACGAGGTCTCACGCTCAGTATGTTTGCTGTGAGAATAGCAGAAATGAAAGCTGACTGGCTAAATAATAAGTAGGTACATTGGTGTGTTATAGTCCAGCTGTTGAGAATATATGCATAATATATTATCTTGTTTGTGTAGTTAGTATAATAATGAAACATTTTTGTTGTGTGTTATTAATTCCCGTATATTATGTGCCTTGAAGATCTGAAGTTCTGGAGTGCATACCCAGTGTGGAACTCAGCTTAGTGGAGTGGCAAAAGGCACATGAGGTTCAAGCAGATGCTGAGGCTAACCTGCAGGATGGCCACCACCTCATGGCTATGCTCAAGGTAAACCCTAAACAATTGCAATTGCACCACAGAAGGGAGGAATTGTTCTAGTGTCTGAGATGTGATAAAATATTTTGATTTGCATTCTTCACCTTACTGGGTCCCTTAAGAAATATATCTCAAATGGATTCTGACTTACGATGTGTAACTCAGCAAGTTAGTTGCTTTTTAAAATAAAGGTTTAATTGATCTTGCTCCCTCAAAGTATCATGTATAGTTTCTGAAAACAGTAATGTACATGATTTGCTTACAATATATTACTTATTTTTTATATACTTTTTAGGAAGCAGAAGCTAATCCACAGCACAACCTTTATGGTCTCCGTCCACGTTATGAGGAATATGCCATAGTCAAAAAGTCAATGGACCATGCCAAAGAGCTAGTGAATACAAGGCTGATAGAAGTGAAACACTGGCATACTCTGTATTTGGTATGAACTGATGATATTTTTGTTATGAAACTATAGAAAACTGATATGCTTCCTTTCGTGATGTATAATGAGCATAAAGAATTGATATGTCAAACATTTTGTATTTTCATTTCTTATTACATGCTGTATGATACCTAAGAAATATTATACTATATAATGAATATTTTGTTCCTTCATGGATTAATAGGGTAGGATGTATGTTTTTCTCTCTCCAATCTTTAGACTGCAGCTAGAGTGTTTGAAGGAGGCCAAGCAGGTGAATGGAGAGCCAAAGTGAGCAATGCAGGAGTGATGTTAGCCAGTGTGGCTCCTGTGACAGAGTTTCTCACCAAGGCTGGACAAGGTCAGCTAGCCACACAGTGTGAACATACTGAAGGTAAGTTGTTTTCTTTGTTGCTTTTTTGTGGCCTTGTCATTGTATTTTCCACTCTTAAAAATGCAGAATGTTAAGGCAGTTCACATGAAATATATAAATGATGAATAATTTTATTATGTCAAGTGTGTGCATGGGTGCTTTGGTATGCTTATGTATGTGTTTTTCATTTATGAATCATCTATTTAACCATCTTTCCTTTTCCCATACAGTTGAGCTGAGCAAAGTAGTGAACCAGGTGCAGAATGTTTTAGGTGCCAGCCTTGATCTACTGATAAAGTATGGGGGTGTTTGGGTGAATTACCCAGCTGATCATCTTTCACGACATAGGCTGTCAGAACAACTAGTGTGGCTTACTTCACTCCTGCAAGACTTTTCACTGAATAAGTAAGGATTTGTTAATTCTGCACAGTTGAATGGGGTTTGGTCTGATAAAGGCATTGGCAAATAGTATATCAGCCAAATTCAGCTCATTGATGCCAGGAACATACACTCTATAGTTTGTTTTATTGTTTTTTTACACATATATGGCACTTAGTCTCCAAAGGTTACTAGAGTTTCTTGAAAATTACCTATTAACCTTCTTTTATTAGCATTAGTTACAATTGTTTTTAATATTGATATCATTATTATGATAACAATGATAATAGAAATAGAAATTAGGTCATGGAGGAACCAGGGGAGGTCATATAGGCCTACTAATTGACACCTTGGCATCTAAGCACTTACAGAGCCAAGTATATTTCAGAAAAATATATTTATGTATAAAACAAAACCATGGTTAACAGAGCTTATTTTATGCTATATATTATTCAGATGAAATATTAGGTAAATGGAATCATTTTTAAATAGATATATATATTAGATAGATATATTTTTTAGATATAATAGACTCAAAAGTATGGGGTAAAGAAATGAAACTGAGAGATAGTAAGCTAAATATCATCTAAATATCAGTGTGCAGATGGTGATCAGCAAGAGTCATCGTGAGGCTCCAGACGCCACAGCAATAAGTCAAGCTTGTAACATAGACATGCAGCTTCAAAGTAAATCCCTTCAAGTTACATCACAGTTACAGAAGGTAAGTTTCTGTTTGAGCTTGTGGTCCATTTCTGTTTGCATGTTTGATGTTCAGACTTCTTTGTTGATATATTTGAGTGTCAAGTGATTGTGGAGAAAAAAAGGAGAGGCATAATTTGATTCAGGTAGATTTATTTAATTAACACATACTTATTCTTTTTTCACAAATAGGTGTATGAAAGGATGCGCTCAGAGGGTTTGAATGACGGAGTAATGGTAGTGAACACTGTCCAAGAGACTTCCCTTGCTTTGTCAACCCTTGTAACTGAGCATGGAATATCCGGTGTTGCAGCAATGACTTGCGCCCTTCTCAACTCTCTCACTCAGCTCACGAGTGCCAGGTTTGTTTAATAGTCGTGCAATTTATTTAGGAAGTATTTGTGAGCAGTAAATAAAAAAGGAAATAAAGCTTATATTATATGAGATATGAGAAACCAAATTGGGGAGAATTTTTTTTTTATTATTAGCTCTTTCTTATAAAAGATATTAGAACAGATTTACCTTCATTTTGGATATTTTATCAGAATTTAGAAACATGTCTTCAAAAGATAGATGTTTAGCCAAGGAACTTGCTCTATACAGCATCTCCAATTATGAATCTAAGAAACATCAATTTTTTGGTTTTGTCCCCAGGCTTCGTGCTGACAAAACGGCTGCAGGAGCTGGCGAAGGACTAGTAGACCTGACAATAGGGGGGTTGTGGTGGTTGAGGGAGAGCATGGTTACTCTAGGTGGAATGGTTGAACTTGTCACCCTTTTGACAACACACTCCCCTCCAGCGTACCCACAGGAGACTCCTGTCATTCAAGCTATGTCAGCATTACATGATGTCTTTGCAAGTCTCCATGTAAGTATTTTGTATCCATATTACATTTTGCAGTATCTTGCTTTGGAAGTGCATTATTGTTTGTTATATTCTGAAATAAGAGCCAAGAAAATTACGATCTTAGTTGGGTACCTGAAAGAAACATAATGGAAATCCAGCTTAATGTTACTATGCATTAAGCTTGTCTTATTTTTAACACTAAATAACAGAAAATAAGGATTAATTATAATAAGCTGCTTGAAATATGACAATACAATACATAAAGTGGAATTGGGGTTTGCCTCTATCTTGCCATTTTTGGTTATCATCTCAAGCTAAGCCATTTTCTGACACAAGAAAATATTTAAAAAACTAAAGCATATTAAAGTAAATTATTTATTTGGCTTCTTTTTAAAAAGATGTCTAGGTTCAGTTGATTTCTAAAGTTGGCCTTTATTTGATACAATGCTTCATTCATTAGTTATTCTGACAGCTTTGTTTTTCACTGAACTTTTATTTTATTTTATTAATTTATTATTTTTTTTTTGTGTGTGTGTGTAAAGATGAAGTTTTTAAATATTGTGTTTACTATTTCAACTAAACCTTTTGAACTCTTACGATTTCCAGGAATTGGTTTTGAACACAAGTGGAATCATCATTGTAGAGGGTGTCAGACTGTTCTGGCGTGGAGAACCCTCAGTGATCAGCCTAGCTACAGAACTCCAAGCAGTTGTATCCAGTTCCCCCACTCCACCATCTGCACTCTGCCAGCACCTCACCACACACCTAAGGCTAAAGATCCTTATGATGCCAGTATGTCTATAGATTTTTGTCTTAGAGAATGAGAAATGTGCCTTTAAACATTTTTTTTCTCTGACATTAAGTGTACATTTATTAGAATTATTTCTCTTGCAAGATATAATAATATTGCATGAATTTAATAAAATGATTTACTATTTTTATGGAGTTGTATTAAGCCATATACCTTTTCTAGCCTCGTCATGAAGAAGCTCTCCAAGAAGCAACGAACCTTCATAATCAGCTAATGAATGTGATAGACAGAATCACCTCTGATGGAAGCAGTGACATGAGTCAGGGACAGATGCTCCTCATGGGCTTCCACTTGCTCTTTGAGGCAGTCGAGACCCAGTTAGACCAACTCATGGATGCCCTTAGCAGTGCGCCGCTGCCGCAGCCTTGGCCAAGAGTAGATACAGCAAGGGAGGCTGCTGAGATAATGGTAAAGATAACATGAGAAAGAGGGTTTTCATATGTAATCAAAGAAAGTGAGGTGATTACATTATTTCTGAGTCTTTAGTAGGCAAAGAAAAAATTTTTATTCTATAACTCGTAATTCTTTTCATCATATTTTGTCATGCAGGCTCCACTCCATGACCCAAGTTTACGCCAGGTTCTACGATCCTTGCTGAGAGTGAAGAAGGTCCAGACTATTGTTGACTTCTTTTCCACTGCATACCAGTCCTCCCCAGCATTCAGGAGAGATGATCCTATTGGTAAGCACCGTTGTATATATTTCTGACATTATATCTACCATATATATTATCATATAAAGAACAATTTTATTGAAGTTTAACAAGCCACTAACCAGTATTATCTCATATAGGTAACAGAAATAGCAACAGTTTATGTGACGAGGAGAGGCTCCAAAGAATTGTTCGTCGGTATGCAAGTGATTGTGTATCTCTCTTGCTGCTTGGTCTACCTTCATACCTGGCAACACATCTGCTTCTACTACACTGTCAGAAACTTGGTATCAATGTATCTGGTAAGTCAGTCTTATAAGAAAAGCTGTAGGTTATACCCAATCCCATGTCAAGGATGTTTTTTACACATACATTGAACTTAGATTTTTCTCTTGCTTATGCACTTATTTTTATAATGATTATTATTATTATTATTATTAATATTATTGTTATTATTATTATTAATATTATTATTTTTATTATTATTATTATTATTATTATCGTCGTCATCGTCATCGTCATCGTCATCGTCATCGTCATCGTCATCGTCATCGTCATCGTCATCGTCATCGTCATCGTCATCATCATCATCATCATCATCATCATTATTATTATTATTATTATCATGTAGTATTTATTTCATACAAAAGCATATTTTCTTTGTTTCTACCTCTTGTTTGAGATTTAACCAATTTGCACTGGGTGGCACCCAATCACATCATGGCTGAATCCCAGATGCAAGATGACACTTATTCTCATCATGAGCCCACTTCCTAGTGGCCAGAATAATGCCCATTTGTGAGCTGAGAGCAGTGACACTAATGCACCCGAGCCTTACCAAACATTTCCAGAAATTTTAGCAGTGTTGAATAGATTAAAGGTCACAGTATGGTAGTCTTCTAACCAGGGATTCCTGTCTATTTCTACTAGCTTTTTGCAGCACCAACTTTATCCAATAATTATTACATGAAATCTTGAAATAAGCATTTTATTTGAAATGGTCTGATTTGTTTGTCGATACAACTTTGGAAATTTAATGAACAAGGTTGTAATGCTAAATAAAAAAAGGTATACTAGTGGTGAAAAATGAACTATGAAAGAAAATTTTCCTAATTTAGCGCATGTAGGTCCTAAAGTTTCCGTGTTATGTGAAGATAAAATAACGTGGTTTTACAGGTTATATTGAAGCGAGGGATGTAGGCACAGAAGGCAGGGTGAATCTAGATAACATAGTCCAAGAGGCATTAGAATGTTGCTTGACTCATCACAGCCTGGACCCTGCACTGCCCTCTTCTGCTGCAGCAGCTCTCACTCTTCATCTTAATGCAGTCCGCAAGAAATTACTCCTGAGGTATGCACAAATATTTGTATGTTGTTCATTGCAGTTACTTAGATGTCAAGTAAAGGTTTTTTAAAGACTATTAACCCTTTTACACTCTCTGAGTTTAGATTCATTACATAATCAGTTATATTTTTTTGTCATTATAAAAGCATATCTTCATGGGAGACTTCGTCATAGCACTTGTGTATTATTTATCTATTTATGAGGGCCATATACAAAGTCTCAGATTTTTTATGTATGGACTTCAGACACTGGGAAGGTGAAGCAGAAGGGCTGCGGACAACACATCAGCGTGTGACAGCTCAGCATCTGGGACATCAGTGGTATAATGAAGATTACCTAAAGCAACGAGTTGTAGCACCATCAGTCCAGCCAGGTAATGTATTGAATTACCTGATTCTTGGTGCTCTGTTCTTTCAACAGCTTATATTATTTCTGATTGATATTCTTTTTAATAATCAACTATCTTTGAAAGTTACTATTTACTGTGCATATCTGTAGATAATCTGATAATTTTTTGTGTATTTAGGTCGAGGTGCATTACTAGGAGAATTGAGAACAAATGTAAGCACGCTTTTGGCTCTGCACCAGAATGTGTCAGAATTGCGTGAAAAGTACACCAACTTGACTGGAAATGTTGAACAGCGTCTCAAGTGGGCAGCTGGTTCAAACCCAACCATAGCTCAGGTATTTGTTGTTAATGTGGTCTTCAAACTTTGTATTACTTTTCATCTCAGCATTGCTCTTTATCTCAAATATTTTAGAGTTAAGAATAGGATTTAGTGGCATTAAATAGTTTATGCATATACCAATTAATTTTTACTCCTTTCTTCAATTTATAGGCATTAGAGGAATTCAGTAATGGTGTAGAAGTGGCTCTTGAAGGTGTGAGTCAACTTGTACATCAGAGTAAGGAAGTCGCATCTCTCTGTAATGCTGTGCTGCATTATGAGGCTCTTCGAACTCATACAGTAGATGCCATCACTTGGGATGCAAATTTCACTTCAGTAAGTATTGTCAGCTTACTGAATTTACATGCAAGGAAAAGGAAATTTATATAGAAATGTTAATAGTGATGTAGTGTTTACTGCATTTTTAAAATTAGAAAACATTCAGTGTATAGTTACACTTTTATGCTATTACATAGACATTGGAGTTATTTTGATCTTTTGTTTTAATATGGT
Organism: Penaeus monodon; assembly: GCF_015228065.2. Classification (NCBI taxonomy): domain Eukaryota; kingdom Metazoa; phylum Arthropoda; class Malacostraca; order Decapoda; family Penaeidae; genus Penaeus; species Penaeus monodon. The sequence goes on along the minus strand of NC_051397.1, from coordinate 39,671,914 downwards.
TAACATGCATTTTTTTCTTGATAAGATTTCTTATTGAAAAAATGACTTTGTATAACCAACAGGTACTGAATACCTGCCAAGAAAGCTGCATGCTTTTAGAACGGTATCACTCTACTGTAAGTCCACAAGAGGAAATGCTGGTCACACTTTGCCATCTGCCAGCTGATGTTAACACACAGTGGATCCAGAATGCATCTGTTGCAGTGTCAGGTACAATGTTACTTGTTTCTCTGTCTCTTGTTTTGCTGTGTGTTGATTGTGTTCCTTTTCTAAATGTGTGCAATCATTCACTCACTTTCAATCTTTTAACAAAATTGCAAATATTCTCTTATCTTTGTTTTTTCACTCATTCATTTTCATTTGTTTTCTTTCTCTCTTGAATTTAATCATTGACAAATAATAAACATCCTACTTCACATCCCCCACAGACCACATTGAACTCCTCACAAAATTAGTGAGTGACCAGAGCAGGGAGCTTAGGAAGGCTGCAGAAAATGTTCGTTTAAATGTTGTTACCTTGAGGACCCACCTTACTACACATCATAAATTCATGTCTGACATCAGGGCACTACTGAAGAGCATGGCAAAGGTAAAGAATATAAATAGGCTGACAGTTGCAAGTCTGTTTGTGTGCAAATGACTTTAGCCTGAATTAAAGATTTTCTATCAATTATTATATAACTTTATCTCAGAGATTAGTTATTTAGTAATACAGGAAATTTATATACCTTAGAATTAAATTGTTAAAGTGTAAGAATATCTTACAGTAGGTCAAATCTCTAAACTTGAATCTTGAAAAAAAAAAAAAAAAATGTTTTACAGTTTGAGGATGAGGGAGGACTAGCTGGTGTAGATGAGTACCTGGCACTTTACCGCACTTATTCTGAGAGCATCTCTGGGCTCATCAGGCAAATGCTACATGATCCATTGTCTCCTGAAAAGGCAAAGGCATATTTGCAGAAGCTGCAGGAAGTAACTATGCAAACAGGTGAAGTACAAGTTTTAAACTTTATTATGGAAGTTAATTTTTGTATCATACATCCTTTTTTTTCCAAAGAAATTGAATCAGTTGTTAGGAAAATGAGATGAACTAATGAAGATAATAATAATGTTGATAAAAATCTGTTTATGTAATTTTTGTTTTTTGTTATGTAAAAGAAATTATTAAATAAGAATGAATTTTGACAGTTTTTACCTATTACCCAGGCACCATATATGACAAATTGGTAGAATTTGGCAATCAATGTGTAGTAGAGGAAGCACAGGAAGAAGCAGAATCTCTTAAAGAGACAAATGGAGAGCCTCGAAGGCCCCCATTACTGCGGCAGTCAAGTGTTGTCATGTCACCTTCGAAAACTTTCACTCCTGATTCCAGGATGAAGGTAAAGAGACATCCACTTACAGGAAAAGGTAAGTCATAAATTTATTTAACTTATATTTTTCTTACTCATAGACAGATATTTATGCAGTGCTTTTAACTGTGTTTTTCTTTACAAGAGTTTGAACTTGGACCAGTCATGCCAATACATTTAGAAAACTGATTCTGCCCAACCTTTTCACGGAACTAAAGTTTAGATAGTACTGCATATTAATTGGCTATAGTATATTCATAGTATAGGGGGAGGAAGTAAAATAACCAAATTACTCAATCACAGGAGTTACTATGGTTATGTTACTTTACAAATCAACTACAAAACACAATTAACCACAGAACTTCAAGAATTTGCTTCATCCTCTTATGCAGTAATGGGTGTTTACTAAATGAGTGTAGGCTGGGGTGGGGTGTTGGGGCAATAAGAAAAGGAAAGGACAATGGGTTGTATTGCTTTTGTTTTAGTATTACATGATTGACAAATTCCAAAATTGAGTACATAATTTTAGAGACATGACTCTATCAAACACACCACAGTTGCAAGAGAAACATCTGACTTTCTCAAATTACTTTGGAATGAGTGCCTGAAATTTATCATGACTTGTGAATTATTCTCTAAACTCTTATCATATCTCTACAGTTGTCCAAGAGCATAATGCATATGCTCTTAATGTTTGGCGCCGAGTCAAAGTTAAACTAGAAGGAAGGGATCTCGAGCCCTCTAGGAGAGCATCAGTGGCAGAACAGGTAACTTTTTTTTTAATGTTTTCACTGCCCACCAGATCCTTCAGATTTGTGATTGCAGGCATATTATCTGTGTACTGTAAATAGATTTTTTTTTTCCTTTCTTATTGCAAAGATGAATGGAACTCCATTGCTGTTCATTTTCATATTATGTTAACAGGTAATAGAAGCTTTAATTTGATGAATTGCTTTTTATTAGCTTTGTTGCATTTCTAACTAAAATTTTTATTCTATTGATTTCTCTTCAAAAAGTCAGTAAAACTGTGTATATAAGCAATACATAATTTCTCCTGATTTGTAGTATATAAACAATACATAATTTCTCCTGATTTGTAGTGAAGATTTGGGACTGTAGAATGAGGAAAAGTAAATTATAAAGAGAATTAAAATTAACACCCTAATTAAAGACCTGTCACTGACATTTTTATTTTACTTCTTTTCCAGGTGGACTACACCATCAGGGAAGCCACAAATTTAGACAACTTGGCAACCTTATATGAAGGATGGACACCATGGGTGTAAAGAACTAAGATAAGAAATATTTTGAAATATTTTCAGTCACATATTCAGTGTACCAGTGCAATTCTTAATTCATCATTATTATTGATTTCTGCTGTATTTTTTCCATTCTCAATTATTCTGTGATATTTGAATGTGTAAACAACTTCCAAATGGCTAATATACTATGTTCAAGATTTGTAATGTCTATGTCTATAGCCCAGTTCATATATAACTTAAAAATGTATGGTCTGTTACATGGATTTAGTCAAGTACATAAAACCTAGTAAATGTACATTAATTTCTATGGAACATTTATTTTATATATATCATATATCAAATCAGATGTATTTCCTGATGGGTAATCACTGTTGACTGTAACTTGTTTTTCTTTTAATAAACTGATGTCAATTAAATATTATAGGTTTGTAGATCATCTGTCTTCAAATGTATTTGAGAATGTCAAATAAGTATGCACTGCAGCAGCTAACTTGCCTGTATCAAGATTTGAATTATGTGCTTACTTGTACAACATAGGTATAATGTTAATGAAATGCAGAAGGTATACATATTTTTTTTTTCCAAAAAGTAAAACAATATTATTACAACAAATACTTACAATAATGGAGAAAGAGCAAAACATAAATATACAGATTTGTGCAACTAAAGCTTAGCTTTCTTTATCTCCTGTACATCTTGTTTCTTTATTTTTAATATTCCTTCAGAACAAATATATTACACAGTAAAAACAATTTTTGAAAATTTTCAAAGATGGAATGGTACAATGCAACATCAAAATGAAAATAAAGTCCAAATCATTGTAACCATTTAAAAATCTAAATCTTTTGAAATGACACACACACAATCATACTGTATAACAAGGATCAATATCAAATCTTATCAAACGTTTCTTAAGGGTTTAACAAGTAATACATTACCCACAGTCTTTTTAGTGTCTTTTTCATTCAAAACTTTTTTATGGCTTGACTGACATACATATCACAGCTCTAAATTTTTCTGGATTTCACCTTCTTTCCTAACAGCTTCAATAATTGGAATATCTGATGAAGAACTGGAGAATTTCTGGGATGATCTGGGTGCTGCAAAGCTCTTTAATATATCTGACGCTCTTTCCATAAAGGGACCAAGTCTGTTGTAATTAAATGCTGCAGCAACGACTAATATGGCAATCACAAATCCTAGAACAGTTCCCTGGTTTAATTCAGCGTCCACACTTCTCAAAGTTGGCTGGAAACTGAGATTCAAGTGCTTGAAGGCTGCATCAGCTACAAAAGTAACTTCTGGAGATGAATAGTCGTACTGTGAAGTTGGAAGATTAGAGTCCAAACGCAAGAAATAAGTACGCTTATCAGCTGTCATTGGGGGAAGCATGAAGAATGGATGAAGACCCAGTTTAACAGTGTGAATAGGAGAATCTGGAAGGTCTTCACGGTAAAGTCTTGCCACAAGAGATGAAAGATGTTGAGGATCGGTGTTGACTTTTGCAGCAACATCCATTTGTGTGAATGGCCTTAAGACAATAAGCTTCAAGTCACGAATGTCATCATTGTCAGTATGGACTGTACGTGATGCTGGCAAGGTCCTCTGGACATGTTGATTTACTCCACTACCTACTTTCAGCCTCAAATCATAATGGCACTGAAAAAGAAAGCAAATCAATAATAACTATAACTTGAAAAGTACATACAATTAAACAATATCACACAGAAAACCCATAACTCATATTTTCAGGTCATCCATTATATCTTTAAATAATTTTGATCTTCATACCTTGGGAAGTAATCCTCTAATCCTAAAGGCTCCCTGATTGTCAGACACCGCTTCCTCTTGATACTGCTCACATTCACTTCCTTTGCCAACTGCTTCAACCACTACATCTGTCTCTGGCTCTCCACTCAGTGAAGCAGTCTGACCATAGATGCTGTAAGCGATCCGAATACCACTGCAAAGTGCAGAGTAATATTACATGTGGGTACATTATAGGGAAAGTACACAGCAATATTCAAACTATGACCATCTAAAATGAAATACTGATTAATCAGGTAGTACTAAAACTTAAATGACTCTTACAGCAATAGGATTCATTAAATTTAAGAGAAAAACAAAACCATCACAAAACATTATGAAAATTATTGCAAATACAAACCCACTTTTCAAAATATCTTACCTGATGCCAACCATGATGGTTGCTCCCTCATCTACAGTCACCATTTTTGATGGAGGATCAAAGTTGTACTCTTTCATCATGGGTCTAAGGAAGTAGTCACCTGGAGTCAGAGAAAGGAAGGCAATTGTGCCATCGTTCTCAGTCAAACTATTCTGACGATAGCTTTTCCCACCAGACATGGAGATCAACACACCAGGCAGAGGAGTTCCATTTTCATCTTTTACTTCAACAATAACCTCAGCCAGTTTGTAAGCTTCAAAGTGACCTTTTTCTTTCAAGGCATTCATGACATATCCCTTCTTTTCAGCAGACACACTATATTGAACTGAATTATCCAGTGGACCAGCTGTGTATTTTCCATCAGCATCAGTAGTATATGTGTGAATTTCACCATTTCCTTCTACATTTATTGTCACACCACCCAAAGGAGGAGTAACACGGCCATAGATAAAGAGTGCACGTTCAGCCGTGAAAGTTACTGCATCCAGAACACAATCTTCTGGCATTGTAACTGTGTGAGAAGATGGTTCATACTGATACAAATTGGTTGGTGAGCCTGGTGTTAGCACAATGGTTTCACCTTCTTGTACCCAGTGTTCAAATACAAACAAATTTGGATCTTCTGGTGATGGGTTTAGAGGACCAAGAATACTAACTTGACCTCCAGATTTAACCCCAACAGTGAAAGAAGCAACCTCGCTTGCCCTAATTGCTCCAGTCAGTTGATGCTTGGTAGCTGATAATGAGATCAGTTTTGGAGCAGCAGTATCCCACTGAATTTGAGATGTTCCAAATTTATGACATCCAACAGGTGTGAATGTGTAAACACCTGATGCTGATACACACACTACCGTGTTGCCCTTCTGAGCAACCACAGTTCCTGTTGCCCCATTACTGGTGCTGTAACTTAGTGTTGTTTCATGAGAGGAGGCAACAGTTAGCTGATACCCAACTTGTTCAAGTGACACCTCAACATTCTGGGTGTTGATAGTTACTGGCACAACCTTATGCTTCCAGCACCATTCATCCTTCTGAATACTTAATTGGTATGACCCAGGGACAATATCCTTAAAAACAAACTTTCCATCTGAAGCTATAGTAGTCTGTGGTGCTCCAGAGCTTGCTCGAGATGGCCTTAGTACTAATGTTAGATCTGGACACTTTTCTAGGCAAGTCACTTTTCCAGTCACCTCACCAAGGAACTGTGAAAAGACCAGATCACTGACTGGCTCTGATGTTACAGTGAATACATGTTCAACAGGACCAAACCTGTAAAGGAATATCAATTTAGTTGGTATCAACAAAGATTAGGAAGATGAATTCAGTCAACTGAATAATTTTTAGATAAAGACAAACTGTTTAGTATATATTTTCCTTGGTGTCATTCCTCCAATAAAAGCAAATTCAAATACATGCTCTTATCATAATTCCATGCACTGCTTATGGTCCACTTTTTTGTCAAAACACTTGAGGAATTCCACTTTAATCACATTCTTGTCAATGGCAGTAACATTAGTAATACTACAATATTTCTAAATCACACTTTACCTCATGCCAGCTTCATCAGCAGCAGAAGATAACTTAATAGCAGCTGTGTACATTCCGGCTGGCAGGTAAATGCAACCTTGTCCATCTGTGTCAGTTTGTAGTTGCTTCCGTATATTTTGGTCATTGGCGTTAACAGTCTCTATGGTCCTAGAATACAATACAAAATGAAATAAATTACTAAAAAACTGTCAAAGAATAAACTCAGAAGTTGCTTTTTAGTAATCTAGTGCTCTATGACTTTGATGTCTGAATATTTATTTACTTTAACTATTAGCCTTTAACCATTTTTATTAATCAAAAGAGTTATTAAAACTTGCATAATATGATGAGCACATATTTCCTTACCAAGGTCCAGAATGTGTTGCTGTTTTCTCTACATTGACAAAGAAGCAGACTTGATATCTTGTTGCTAAGATATCTGCTACAGATGGTCGTTGTGGACTGACGCTCACTACTGTTTCATCAAACTCAAATTTGTCTGGAAATAAATCATATCTTATTACTTTTACCATTATTATTATTATTATTATTATAATTATAATAATAATTATTATTATAATTATTATTATTATGATGCATTACTATCACAGTCATCCTTGGAAAACTTTGAAAGTCAGTATTATCAAGCCACTGCTTCATGTTACAATTTACTGCTGTTCATCTCTTGGTGTTAATAACAATAATTAAAAAATCAAAATTGTTTACAATTGTAAACTGCTGAAAACATCTACATGAGGGGAAATTAAAGATTATATTTACCCATCAGCACTTAACATGAATTCTCTGTTACTGTCATCACTAATCATCTATCAGTATGTGAACAAGTTGAATCCTAGCACTGACATAGTTTCCAGTACAAGTTACTAGCAATTAAAAGACACCGTATAGGAGCGTAAGGACAGGTAACCAGCATGCAGCATCCATAGCATCATTACAAGTTTTCTATAAGATGATTACTTATAGAGACATAGTACAAAATATGGGAGTAAACTCATACTTCCAAACAAGAGCTAAAGGTATAATTATCAATTTTACACTGGGGTTTTTGAAGTGCAAGTGTGAAATGACTGGCAGAATTCCTTTTATATTATCTTACCTGTTGTTACCTTTATCTTGTGTTTCCCTGACTGTACATTCTGGAAGGTGTAACGTCCATCAATGTCTGTAGAAGCAGAGCGAGTCTTGTCTAAAACAACCTTTGCTCCAACCACAGGGTCCTCGCCAGCTGATTTACGTACAACTCCACTGATACTGAAGCCTTCAACCTAGAGATGAATAGTTAAAGATAAATATGCAATTGCATTGAGAATTCACTTACTCCCTTGTTTGCTTTTAAATGCACCCATGAAGTAGGCTGGCCATTTCTTCATATCATAAAAATCATATGATCTTCCCGGTCTTTGCCTCTTACTGTGTAACACTCATGTGCACATATAAACTATTCTGTTAAACAATAAAGCAAGGAAACGGTGACAAATTCAGACTGTAATCATTATATCCTAAAGTTACAGAGAAACACAGCTCATAACTATCTATTCACAGTTAATACTCAGACCTGTTACTGTGCATTAACACTTTACACATAATTATGTTAAACTGGACCACAAAAAGTACCAGTCAAGGGCAATATCACTTCTACGAACTAAACAGGAAAAAATAACATCAAACACAGAGTAATAAAAAAATAAAAAATAAATAATAAAAAAATAAAAATAAAAATAAATAAAAAAAAAATAAATAAATAAACAAATAAATAAATGGTATAGCTTGGATATACATATACAGACTATTTGCCAAGTTGAAGTAAAATGGTACTGAAAAAAACTACACTGACAGAGTGATCACCTTAGGATGACTGCACTTTCAATCACAGGGCTTACAAATATTAATATTTATTTTTATTTCCATTGGTAGAATAGTCTAGAAATAGCAATGTCTGAGGCAAGTGGCCTGTTGTGCACTGTCACTATCAAATAATTATATGATTCATATGATATGGGGTATATCTAGCCTATTTTTTACAAAACAAGTATATACTGGATTGCTTTCATTTAATGTTTTACTTAACTTTGGCCATTCTGTGATACATGTTTAACTTGCTTTTTTTTTTCTATCCTCTATTAACCCAATCACTATGGATTTATGTACTGTCTCCAGTAGTTTTTTGTGAATTTTGTTACATACAGATGGTTCCACATGTGCTCAGCACCAAGGAGTCTATCAGTAGGCCCTAGTGACCGCTCCTGATTTCCTGATTCCTTGAAATTTTGGAAAAAAAGTTTTTCTTTCTAATTCTGTTGATATCAATACTGTAACTCTTCTTACTGATATTATGAATACTAAATTGTTATTAAAGTCTTGGTTACATTAAAGACTATGAAATAATACAAAAGAAACTTTCTGAAAATCAAGAAAAAGGATACACAGTTGAGATAAATAGGACTAATAACCGATTCCTTGGTGACTAAGCACTTGCAGAGCCATCTATGTGTAAAGACAATAAATAAACTTATATTACAGTGGGCATGGCATGTATTCTTGCCATATGTGCTGACTGAGTTAAGTGCAAAGGTGCCAAAATTATCTAAGTTTGTTTATTCATTTAATTATTTTTAAGGCAAGAAGTTCAATTACAAAGTGTGAATTTTGTGTGAATAAATTAACAGCAACATAAACATTAAATATTAACAAGTCAGCTACATTGCTATGGAAGAGAAGTATGCTTTCTCTGTCAATTTAGCACAGGGCAACTATAGTATATAGTCTACTACTACAGCATGTAGTATATGTCTCATATATCTATGAGACATGTTTATGTGGCCCATGGAAGATCACATTTTTACATCACAATTACTATGTAATTTATTATGATAACATTCAGATGAGTGCAAATTTCTGCTAGTAACCATAAGTATACCTATGTTGGTCACTTTGCAATGACTAACATGACAAATGATACACAAAAATTGGTCGTAGAAAAGCTTTCACCAAAAATATCTAACTAACAGGTAAAATTTTGACCAGCATTAATTTTGTATGCCTTGAGACCCATTAACTGAGAAATGTATGCTTTAATAAAAACATTTTCACCTTAATTATTTAATATCAAATAAAGCATAATAATGAGGACTTCTTGTTGCATCTGTAAATTTCTATGGAAAAGAACTAATGCTCAAGGGAAAATCTACAGGACATTACCTTGAAAGGCTGTTGAAGAGTGATATCTTCATGACCCACTACAATCTCCTGCTTATCTGGTGTAACTTCATACTTGGTGGTGTCAGACTGGAAGAAAGGTGTGAGGATGTACGTGCCAGGGGAGACCGATCCAAAGAGGAAGACACCCTTCTCATCAGACACTACATGGCACACTACAGGCACTCCAATCACATTTTGGTATCCCTTTGGACTGCCAGAGGAACATTCTGTCAAGATAAAATATAAGTTTTAGAAAGTGCAGAAATACAGAAAGAATGAAGGGATCGCATGAAAAATGTAGCTCAGATTTCTACTTAATACTACACTCACTTTAGGTTAAATTCCTCTTATGGAGAATTCAGTGGTTATGGAACACAATAACAGTAATCTCTACAAATATTATATAAAAATTAATGAAAAGCATTAGCTCTAATTACTTGGAGTAACAGCTGGGTTTTCTTTTGAATGAAACACAAAGCTGACTCCAGGAGTAGGCTGTCCATCTGACATCACACTCCCCTTTAGAGAGTATCCACCAACAACCAAGGATGAACCAGCATCTCCATTTTCATCTGCAACTTCTACAGTTACCTGAATAAAGAATAGAAAAAAAAAAATAATATATATATAATGGAAGTTTTAAAATAATTTGCTGCCTATTTATTCTCTCATAGTTACTATACATAACATCAAAGGACCATACACAAAAAATCATTAAACTTACTCTGTCAATAAGCAGTGTCCAGGTAGGGTGACTTGCTACAACAGTGTATACACCAGATGACAGGGGCGTGAAGACATAAGAGCCATCACTATCAGTCTTTGTTGTCTGGACAAGCGAGTCATCCTTGTAAAGCGATACTATTACTCCCTCAGGCCCAGAATCACTGCCGATACTCACAACCTGTGGAAAATTAAATTTAAAGAAGTCTTTAAAAGATAACATCTAATGACAAGAAATAAATGCAACAATGTACTTTTCTGTTTTTCCAAAGAGTCAGTTTCCTATCTTAAAAAGTCTATTTCCACATTTTCTCTCAGCAAAGGTTTCACTTGTGATCTAAAGCAGGGTTTATTATTTGACCTAATACGCTGTCCATACTTAAATAAGCATGCATCTTTCCATACAATGACCATTCTTATTTTCTGGCATTACAAGTGACTGGGCTATGTATCTGTGGAAACATTATCTGTGGGACCTTCATTACCATCATGTTTTTTAGCAGTCAAATGTCTTACCAGCAAAAGAAGCTACACTAACAGGATTTCTAATTTCATTTGGGATGTATCTCTTGTGGCTCTAACTGAAGTCTTTTCTAGTTATCAGAACCTGAATCAGTGTAGAAATTGATATGTTAATAAGTCCTTAATTTCTTTCAGATTGTTAGAAGATATCCCCACTAAATATGATGATCATCTCCCTATGACCATTAACAGTCATGATAAAAGGGTTGAGCTTGGGAACTTCTTGGAAAATGAACTCAATAGGCCTATGTATTCTAACCTCGTGGTCTGAAATTATAGTCAACAGTTCAAGTGGCATTTACTTCTATCATTTACCTGCCACTCAAGAAAAGATTCTTAGAACACAGCTCCATGTTCAGTAAAAGAGAAACAGATATAAATTTCCACATATAAAGGCCCTACTGATCTTTGTAATACAAATCCTCCACAATGTCAATACTTTTTTTCAAACAAGCTTCCAAGAACATCACCAAACCTATAAACTTTGCTCACCTTTCCAATGACAGCAAATCCTTGGAAATGGAAATTGATATCCTGTCCTAAACTGCAAGCATCAGTTTCACCATCTACTTTCAGGGACACTTCCTCTGGTTCAAAACTCCAGCCAGGAGGAGGAGAAACCTGGAAATCAGTAAAGACACATTACATTTTTTCCCATTTTTCCTGAAACTTTTTGTGTGTGTATATGTATACTATATAATGTATAATATATACACAAACACACGCACACAATCATACACATACTCTATAACCAAAGAATATTTTATATAAGAATACAGTTCATATGAACTAAAACTTCTGAACTGTCCGAATATATATATATCAAACATTTTTGCAAATGCAAATGTAATAAATACCTTGATAATGTAATTGCCTTTGTCATACAAAGGTATAAAGTAGTATCCATTATTAGGTGCACATTCTGTTTCATATTTCAGGTTACCTTGTTTTGTGAACCTAGAAAATAAAAGCATTAATTGCTATTATCATCCTCTTTACTAAAGGCATAGATAAGCTGCCAAAATCAAAATAAAAAAGAGTTCTTCCATTATCACCATCAGAAGTACCCAGGTTTTAAATGGTATATTCTATCATTCACTGTGCAAATATTAATTCTGTGATTTTTGGGGAACATATATTGTAAATTTGCATTAGCTAAATAGAAATCTACAAACTTAAACTAAAAACTGCTATATTGCATGCCTATTTCCGAATATTGTGTCAATTTAAACTGAATATGTCTTTAAATTCAAAATTACATTTGATATTTTTTGATGGTACAGATTCAGGCTTAGTGGATACATGGTAAATTGTATATATTTCAGGGGAAATTTTATGTCTCAAAAATATAGGAACTTGAAGGATAAGATGGTGAATAGACATTCTGCTTGTCTCTTGAGAATGTCTGTTTTCTAGGGAGTGACCAATAACCAGACAGAATTGTAGCAGATGATGTAAGCAAGGGAAATCAAGTGAGTAAAATGTGAAAGAAATCTAACTAGTTGGCCTATGCATGGAAATATATATCAACTGTTTGCATAAAATCTACTCTCCCGTAACTCTTGCCCTAAAAGACCGATATCCTCCAAAGGCACACAGTAGGATGGAGTGCATCTTGCATAGGTCTGTCTCTAGGTCTACCCCTTTCTTTTGACCAGCCAACACTCCATTCTGGCTGATTTGGTACTGTGATTACAGCAGAGTTTAAGAATTCCACACTGCCTACGCACGGCCAGAACTCCCGGAAAAATAGTCCATAGACATGGTCTTACAATACTGTAAACGTAGCCACAGCCTTCAAAAAAAAAAACAAGTTTTCACCAAGAAATCAGTGTCAGGCTTCATTTCCAAAGTTACCGAAATTTCTATCATATATAAAAATACTTGTTGTTGAAGAAAGTCACTGAATTGGAAAGACTTAGCCAACTCAAAAAGAAGCATTACATGAACCACAGCAAATTAGGCGAATAATGCCCTAAGCCTAGCTACCCTAAGCCGAACGAAAAACATTGGATGCTGAATAATTTACACCAATTAATGGACTATTTCTGATCAGGTTAATAGCGTGTAGCCAAGAACTTCATAACAAACCATAAAACCATGAAATGCGGAAAAACAAACTTCAATCGGAAGTAATAAACGTAGAAATAACTGAAAGAATGGAAACATTTCTCTCCGTCAAACGCTATCGGTGACAGCTACAAGCCCTTCCCCGGCTCTTAATTCGCCGTTTATACTTACAGTTTAATCCCTACTTGGGAATAGTTGATCTCAAATTCACTCCTGACATATCCCCCGCATCCCAGGACATCGTTGGCCAGGCAGGGACCCCAAAACGCCGACAAAAATAAGAAAAATGAAAAAATACGGCGTCCGGTCATCCTCACGGTGCAGACGATCCGGTGGGAAATTTTCAGTCGGACTTGATTCGGACCAATTTTTTTTTATTACTATTATCATTATTCAAAGGATTCCGATGTTAATTTCGGTGATGGTTAATATTGCTTTTTTGTTAATATTATGGATTGAATATGAAAATTATGATTGTTGTTACTATCCATGCCGGTGTTCAAAGTCATTTCAGTGGGAAGTGAATACTCATATTCAAGCACTATTCTTAATCTATTCCTGATAATTGTCGAATATACAGTTATCTAGGCCAATATATAAAGCGCTGAAATAAATATAGTAGTGCTCTATATCAATATCATATCGATGCAAATAATAATGCCCAAATCCCACTGATTTTTTTTTCCTTATAGTAATGAAATTTCGGTCACGAACTTTCCCTTTCTGAAGACACTATGCCACACGTTGACTGAATGCAGACAGTAAACTTGTATTTTATGCCATTCTTTTCTGCCTCTGTAAATTCTGTCTGTAAATTCAAATACTACGTCTACAATCACTTCACCTGATGTGCTTCTCATTTCAACTGAACACTGTATCTTTGATTACGATTTTTAATGACTATTTGATTCTTTCAATCACGTTAATCTCTTATTCTGCTCTTTATCCCCTTTTTCCTTTCGTCCATGTAAGTTCGCCTACTTTTAACTCTATGAAAATACAAGTAACTCCCCTCCTTTATGAACATTCACGTAGCTGCTTCCACAAAATATGCTGATCATACTTCCATTCAGTATAAAGCGCTGTGTCACTTGTAAAGGAACACTCTGGGAAGCATAGAGTTTTTTTGGGGGTATTTTCTTTTTCTCTTATACATCGCTTTGGGCTTGCTGGCGCTCACTATCTCTTTCTCTTTCTCTTTCTCTTTCTCTTTCTCTTTCTCTCTCCGTTTAATACATTTTTGTATAGTTTTTCTTCAAACTAAGCTTCTCATTAACATAATTAAAAATTTATCATATGACTACTTCAAAATAATAATAATTATTAGTTACATCTTTATATTTTTTCTTTCTCTCAAATGACTGCTTCAGAATCATAATAATCATTATTTACATTTAAAAAAATCGAGCCTGAGATCAGACACGAAATAATGTCTCTGTCAAACAAAAAACAGATGCAAAATATTCATACAAAGAAATATTTACCTGAAAAAAAAAAACATTTACAGACAGCCAAGACATTTCTGACTTACTGTAACAACTCCGCATGTGTGTGTCTGTGGTCGGATCTTGGTAGTCAGAAATCTGTGGCCCTGAAATGGAACATAAAACATAACTATTGCACAGAAGATGAACCACCTCGCCTTCCCGTACTTTGAGTTTGAAAGAAAAAAATTATGATCTTTGGAAGGTCATATTTGAGAGTACTTGTACCATCCACGTCTCACAAAATTATGAAATATCTTACATAAATGTAATTTATTGTTTTTGTGGTTTGAGAGCCCTCTTCCTCAAAATATTATTCTTTGATCTTTAAGATAAAATCTAATAATGAAACTAGACTCGATATCATTTATAAGTAAATGGGAAATTTCCAAGGAAATGAGAATGTGTGTAAGGTCTCGCTAATCATCATACCAATCATTTCTGGAATACGGATACGACGGCAATAAGCTGTCAGTTTTCAGAATATGAGAAACATAAAACAGGAAAAGAATATTTTAAACTGCAAGTGAGAGTGAGTGAGTGAACGAGTGACTGACTGCGTGCGTTGCGTAAAAGTTCTGTCTACACGGCATCACAGAAAAAATATTTTGACATGAATATTTTTGTCCTCTAGAATATGCATTTTGACTTTTTGATCACGCCTGCTATCGGTACTGTAATTGAACTCTAATATGGTTGTCCATTTCGCAGTGCTTTTAATACTGAAAGAAGAAAGCCTGAATGAATGGAAGTTTCATGACTCACCAGCACGACTTGAAGGACGCGCTCAGGGGATCCGAGGACTTACTGCTGCGTCCCGAGTAAGGAGTTCTGAAAGAATGGTCAGACATCTCGTGTTTCTTGGACCCTTCCGAGGAGAGCCGAGAGCTTTTCGAAACGGGCTTGAGGTTTCTCTGCGACAGCAGGCCTCCAACCGGAGTGATGGGCATGTACGAAAACTGCTGGTCTTTGACTGCGGAATTCTGGACCTCTTCTGGTTTGGAGAGACTGATGACGGGCAGATGGAAAGAGGGGGTCGGTGCGGCCGCGTTGTCTTCCAGGGACGACGTACTCCTGACGGGGGGCGTGGGCTTGGGGGGCGTGGGCTTGGGGGGCGTGGGCTTGGGGGGCGTGGGTTTGGTGGCCTGACTGCGGCTTTCGGACCTCGGTGGCGGCGCTGGCTTCGGCTTGGCGACTGTCAGCGGCGTCTCGTGGGTCGGAGTGGACATGGGGCACTGCGGGAATGGCGAGAGGTTTAGCGCAGACGCGTCGAGTGGTTGAGGAGAGATTCCACTGGCTTCTGTACGAGCTATATTTAGGTGCTCGAAGGAAGAGGAAGCAGAGATATTAGGCTTCCACGGAAGCAACAAAGACAAGTCAGGCCACACGTATGGAAGCCTTTTACCAGTGGAACGAACTTCAAAAGACAGTGGCGTAACAGGACCTGAACTCGACGAGGAATTAGAGGACGAAGTAAATGTAATCAGTGATAAGGCATTGTGTGCATGGGAAGGAGTACTTAACTGACGACTCCGTATAAATGAACCTGTTTGCCCGGAGTAATCCCCATCGTGTTCTCGGAGATTCTCATGCGAGGACGAGGGCGTTATAGGTGCAGGAAATGCTCCTGACGAAGGGGTGGCGGTCTCCTGCTGGCATTTCGAACCGTCTTTGGTAGAAGGCATCTGAAATATTGGAGCCCCGGATTTCTCCGCATCAAAAAACGCGAAGGAAGGGGAGCTCGACCAGGCCCTGGAATGGAGGATCCCCATCAGCTGAGGCAAGGACTGGGAGGGCGACGGCGCTTCACCCGAGCTCTCTACGGGCTTGAACGACAGCATGCTCCTGACTGCCGTTTTTCCCGAGATCGTTGCCGATTTAAATGTCAGATCGATGATGGCTTCCTTGCAGGGGAAGGTGTCGCTGACCGTGGATGTGTTCAGGGTACGGTATGGGGAGTCTACGGGGGAGCACATGTCTCCAGAGTCAAGATAACGAGAATGAGATACCGAATTTTTTGCTGGGGGGCTTTCAAAAGACCGACGCAGAATCTGCCGCCTCGAGCTTCGGTTAGCTGCGACCGTTCCACTCAGAGACAACCGGGAGCTGGCGAGGGTCGGGGAGGACTGGAACACCCAGTCGGACATCATGGTGATTCGGTCTGCCACCGGGGAGGCGCTGCTTTTGGGGTAACCGGTGAAGGTGACCGGTAGGCAGATGAGACTGCTGCTGCTCCCAACCAACCCCGATATTGTAACTGCCCACGCAGCTGCAACATTGATATTACAGGATTAAATATGGTAGATTTCATCTCTAAGCATTCAATCACGCACAAGCATTTACCTTCTACAAAGTTTTGGCCAATCATTCGAATTTTGTCGACATAAAATTCCGTTCCATTAAACTTTTCTTTGTCATGGCAGGGTCTCGTAGTCCTAATCCTCATGATTATTTTCCTACAATACCTTAACTGTCTACCCCTATATCTCCACTCCCGGGGAAACTACTACGTATTCCTGGAATTTATAACTCATTATCTGCCTCTTGTAATCCTCGTCTAACATGTCTTAGTTCTGCTTTACATGCTCAATTAACCCTAAATATCTCTAAACCATCACATTTCCAGTTTTAAAAGATTATTTCACTTCTCCTTGTGAACCTCTCCCTTTCTTTCCTGTTTAGTCTGTCTGCTTTCGCTCAAGCAATATTCAAGGTGAACGACTTACTGCAGTCCTTCTCGCTATCATACACTCGACCGACACCCTCATCTTCCTAGTTCTGCCAAGGTCCTCTGTTCCAGACTAGCAATTCTCAGTCATACACGGAACCTATCATACACTCATTCACAATCTGAAAGTTGCATACATAACACCTAGCGCACACATGACTCCTGTTATAACATTTAACACACCCTTGTCCTTTCATAACATTTAACACATGGCTTCTAACACACGCCCCACTCCTTTTCTGACATAAAACTTTACACACACACACACACAGCACTTCTTTCTAAAATAACATTTAACACCTCCCCATTCCTTATATAACAGTGAACACTGAACACATACACCACTCCTTTTCTAACGTAACTTCTAACACACTCCCCCTCACATTTTCTAACACAACATTAAACACCCACCCCCACACCTTACATAACATCAACATCTAACACATAACCCCCACACCTGCATCATCAGTGCCCTGAGAAGCCACGGAGGATTTCCTGGGAGCCCACGTCCACACGAAGGCAAGGTCGAGGTGAAAGAGGATGACGGAAGCCAGAAGGATCAAGGAGGAAAGGGCCAGCAGGATCCTGACGACCACGGCAGTTCTTCCCTGGGGGAGTCTTGAGTTCGTGGAGGTGTAGTGTCTGTAGGCCACGAGAGTCACGACGATGCCCTGGAGCAGACTCTGTGGGATTAAGCTCGTTTAGAGGGATGGGAGATGGGAAGAGGAAGTGAAGACGAAGGAGTATGAGAGGAGGAGGAGGAGGAGGAGGAGGAGGAGGAGGAGGAGGAGGAGGAGAGAGGGGAAGGAGGAGGAAGGAGAGAGAGGAAGAAGAGTGGAAGGAGATGGAAGAGGGATGAGAGGAGAGGAGGATGGAGAGGAGGAGGAGGAGGAAGGAGAGGAGGAAGAGAGAGAGAGGGAGTAGGAGGAGAGAGGGAGGAGGAGAGGAGGAGGAGGAGGAGGGAGGGGAGAGGGAGGAGGGAGGAGGAGAGGAGGGGAGGGAAGGAGAGGAGAGGAGAGGAGAGAGGAGAGGAAGGAGGAGGAGAGGAGAGAAGGAGGAGGAGGAGGAGAGAGGAGAGGAGGAGAGGAGAGAAGGAGGAAGAGAGGAGAAGAGGAGGAGGAGAGAAGGAGAGAGGAAGGAAGGAGGAAGAGGAAGGGAGGAAGGAGGAAGAGGAGGAGAAAGAGGAAGGGGAGGTGAAGA
>NC_051397.1:39646139-39648639 GCF_015228065.2 Penaeus monodon | reverse complement strand
GCTGATTTATTGAGTATGGCTGTGTTAAAGAGCGAAAGGCAGTGTCGCATGTGCCTGTTCGTACTCCTCGTGAAAAGGGAGTTGTAAGTAGTTACGAATTTCAAATAATCGTAAAGTTATCTACGATTTATCATTTTTACGGTGTAGAGACTAGTAGTTTATTTCAAGAAAGCGGTTTATTTTGTTAAATCTTCATGTATTTCTCAAGTTTGTGATTTCCGGCAAATGCCAGTACTGGAGTGTTGCCCTCAAGGATTAACTGTGTATATGTTTTTCTGTTATTTTTATTGGTAATTATTTAGAGTACTTGGAATTCATTCATATATTTTGGTTACTATATGTGTGTGAGTAAGTAGGGAATGTTATTCAAATTTAGACACTTTATTTGCAATGTTACAGCAACCCTGTCTTAAAGGGGATAGCAGAATCTCATCATGTTACTAAAATGGTTGAAATGGTGAATCAAAGTGTAATGAAATTAAAAGATTCTGCTCTTGTTTTTTTTTAAAAGTTTTTATTTACTTCAAAATTTTGTGAAGAAATCATTTTTTTACTGCAAAATGGTAATTTTTCAGGGGGAAAATCAATAGGGCTTTTTATACCCGGGGAACGTAATTATGTAAAATTAAATCTATGCCCAGGAGCAAAGTGAAATAAAAATAGGTCTTAAATATTAATGAGACCTACTATGATTACTTGGCCAAAACTGATTACTGAAATTATGTCTATTAATACCAAAAGTTGGCTTAAAACATTGTTGAGTTACTCACAACAGATTTCACGTCAACATAAGAAGAATGAGCATAGTAATTTAAATTTTATGGTTTGAATAAAGATTTAGATTCTCAGACATGCTAATTATAAAAGCTTTAATTATTATGGAACTATATTTCATTGTGTGTGAACAATAAAAACAAAACAGAACATGCTTGTGTGTGTGTTTTTTAAGGGTTTACTGTGTTGTAATATAAACACATTCAAGTAGTATATTTTCAATTTCCTATTGATGAATCAGACTGGTGTTGCATATTTCTGTTGAGGTTTTGTCTTTCGTTAAGTGATAACTTGTAGTAATCATCTGAGCAGTCAAGAACTTAATTATGTCAGTTACATATGAGTGCCTGTATGGTTTCTAGGTAATAGGAAGTGTAAAACTCTAAGGGAATATGAAAAAAAGGGATAAGAATTTTAAAATTCTGGTGAACCCCCTTTTCTTCCCTTATTTCTTCAAGTCGGGGTTTTATATGGTTTTTTTTTTTTTTCTCTCTTTTTTTTTTAATCTTTATAGATTTTAGGAAGGTTTTTAAGAAGTTTTTTTTATATTTATATATATTTATATAATATATATTTATATTATAAATTTTTGGATCTGTAAATGTCCGATCTCATATATATATATATATATAATATTATATATTATCTATTAATTTATTATATATTATTATATATTTGATATCAGATTCAATATATATAAATTTTAATTTTTTTATCATTTTTATATTATTAATTACTAATTTTTATTTTTTATATATATTATATATCATTTTTTAAAAATTTTATCTAATATTTCATTTATAATAATATATAATAAATTTTAAAATAATTTTAAAATTACAAATTTTATATATATATATATATATTTGTTTTATAAATTATTTTATTATATAATATATTATATTTATTTATTTTTATATATTTTTTATTTATTCGTTCTTGATATATTTTAAAATTTATTATATAATTTTTATATTATATTGTATTTTTTTCTATTTCTATATTTATAATTTTATTATATTTATTATTTATTTTTATATAAATTATATTTAACTATGTATTTATTATTAAAATTATTATATATATATATATATCGTATAAAATATGTTTTTATATTATATTATATATTTTTTATCCCTCTTTCTTATCTATTATTTTTCTTTATTTTTTATATTTTAAAACCCTTTTTTATATTACTATTTTTTCTTTATTTTATTATTTTATATTTTCATATTTTTATATTTTTTCCCATTGTATATTTCCTTGTTATCTTTTCCATATTTATATTTCTTTTTTTATTATATTATATATTATATTTATTAAAAAGTATTATATTACCCCTTTTATTATTCCCTTTTATTCCTTTTTTCTATATTATTATATATCCCCTTATAGATATATATATATTTCATTATTTCTATAATTTTTATATTTTATTTTCTTTATTTTATATCTCCATCTATTTTATTATCTTTATTATAATTTTATATATTTATATTTTAAATTTTATATCTATATTTATATTTTATAATTTTATATTCTATATATTTTTTTTATTAGTTATATATATTTTATAGTTTTATATACATTTTATATTTTTTTTTTTTATATATATTTTTATCTTCTTCTTTTTATCTTATATTAAATCTTTTTTTATATACAAAAACAGAATATATATATTATATTTTTATCTTTCTTTTTTTTTTACTATTTTTTCTTTTTTATA
>NC_051397.1:39628639-39636139 GCF_015228065.2 Penaeus monodon | reverse complement strand
TATAGACCTTGCTCAGTACCGCCGATGCAGGGGTCGGCAACCTGCGTACGACCCGCGTCCCGGATCCGGCCCGGTACTCGAAGCCAACCGGCCCGCAGTTCCTGCTTCGCTCATTCAGTTTGTTGTCTGATATTAGGAGACCTGTCGAGTTGCAAATGTCATCAAGAATCACACATAATTTTTAAATATGTATCTCTCTCTCTCTCTCTCTCTCTCTCTCTCTCTCTCTCTCTCCTCTCTCTCTTCTCTCTCTCCTCTCTCTCTCTCTCCCCCCCTCTTCTCTCTCTCTTCTGGGCAAGGACTTCACCTCGATTGCCTACCTACCCACGGGGGGCCCAACCCCCCCAAGTCATGCGGGCCCCAAAGCCCGGAAAAAATAGAAAATGATTACCTAAAAGATAACCCGGCGTCTCCGTAAAAGGAACGGGGAACCCCACCACTACTCACCCCCAAGAGCATCAAAAAATGAAACTAAAATTAAAGTATATCGTGACCACGAGGGCTCAACATAAACCTACCGTAAAAAAAGAAAAAAAAAGAAAGAAAGAAAGAAAGAAAGAAAATATATATATATTTACATAAAATCACTTTGAAGAGACATTCCCACTGTTTTGCTTTATTATTATTGTTATTTTATTTATTATTTTATTATTTTATTATTATTATTGTTATTATTATTATTATTATTATTACTTTTACTATTGCTATTCTTTTTAATTTATATATATATTATATTTTTTATACATTCACATCATCATCATCATCATCATAAAAACATCATCATCATCATAAAAACATCATCACCATCTCGTCTCGTCTCATTATCATTATCTTAAATCATCACCACCACCACCTCATCATCATCATCATCATCATCACATCATCATCATCATCATCATCACCCATCACCATCACCTCTTATCCCCACATCACCATCATCATCTCATCACATCATCTCATCACCATCATTTCACATCATACCACCACTCACATCATCCCCATCTCACACCATCACCATCACCATCATCATCATCATCATCACCGTCATCATTACCATCATGATGTCTCCCAAATAGGAAGATTGGTGTGACAGCACAAGGTCTCAGGCCCCACCTGAAGCCAGGCCGCCGACACCTGGCCTCGAGGTTATCTGTGCTCGGGAACGACAGAATGAGTTAATGTTCAGATTTTTGTACAGTTCGAGTTTGAAATTTTGATGGAGGCTGAAAGGGGAAAAAAAAGGGAGGGAAGGAGAATAGATGGGAGGATGGGGGGAGGGAGGGGGGAAAAACGGAAGGGGGAATCGGAAAAAAAGGGAGGGGTGGGTGTAAAAGGAGGGAGGGAGGTGGAAAGGGAGGGAAAATAGAGGGAGAGGGAGGGAGGTTGAGAGAGAGACAGAGTCGGGGAGGAGGAGAGATGGAAGAATGGGAGGAGAGGGAAGGATGGGAAGGGAGAGACGAGGATGAAAAGCAAAAGGAGGGAGAGAAAAAAAAAGGGTGAGAGGGATAGAGAAGGAGAGGGAGGGGAATACGCATAAGAGGTGGAGGGAGAGGGGGTGGGGGAAAGGAAAAAAGAAGGGGGTTTGTAAGAGGGAGGGGGAAGGGTAAAGGAAAAGGAGAGGAAATGGAAGAGAGCAGAGGGGAGGATAGAAATAACGATAGATCTAGATCTAGAGAGAGCGAGAGCGAAAGAGAAATAGAAAGAGAGATAGAGGCAGGGGGCAGACGGCAGGCAGGCAGGCAGGGAGGGAGGCAGGCACAGGGGAGGGAGGCAGGGAGGGGGCGGGAGGCAGGGAACGACGACAGACCAACAGCAGACAGCGACAAAGACAGACAGACAGACAGACGAAAAACAGAGAGGCAGCAAACAGACGACAGAGAAGGGAGGCCAGGGGAGGTAAAACAACAGACAGAGGGGCAGAAGACAGACGACAGACAAGCAAAACAGCAGGCAACACAACAGACAGACAACAACGGGAGACACCAACAGGCAGACAGACAAACAGACAGACAACAACAAACAACAGACAACAGATAGGGAGAAACGACAACAGACAACGACAAAAGCAACAAAAGACGACCAACAACAGACAGACAGACAGACAGACAGACAGACAGACCAACTGAAGTCGAAATACCCGCCGTTTCATTCGCCCCAATAACTAACCCCCACGACGAACGTTTTTGCAAACCCATTCAAGGTCAGTACCTTTTTTTTAAATTTTGGAATTATGAGTTAATGAGCACGAAATGGAGCAGTCGCCAACAATTAAGAGGTAGTTAGCTGACTTTGATCTCCGACTTCGCTTTCATTGTTCGCGAAAATAGAATGTTTATCTAAGTACGGAGGGTGTGTTGGTGACTTTTGAGATGTGCTCTTTCAGTCTCTTTTTTTTCTCTCTGTCTCCTCTCTCTCTCTCCCCTCTCGTCTCTCTCTCTCCTCCATCTTTTCTCTCTCCTCCCCCTCTCTCTCTCTCTCTCTCTCTCTCTCTCTCTCTCTCTCTCTCTCTTTTTCCTTTTCCTTTTCCTTTTCCTTTTCCTTTTCCCTCTCTCTATTCATTCTCTCTCTCTCTATTCATTCTCTCTCTCTCTCTATTCATTCTCTCTCTCTCTATTCATTCTCTCTCTCTCTCTTCTCTCTCCCTCTCCCCTCTCTCATCTCTCTCTCTCTCCCCTCTCTCTTCTCTTCTTCCCCTTCTCTCTCTCTCCTCTCTCTCCATCTTTCTCTCTCCCCTCTTTCCCCCCTCCATCTTTTTCTCTCTCTCTTTCTCTCTCTCTTCTCCTCCTCTCCTTTTTCTCTCTCTCCTCTCTCTCCTCCTCTTTTCTCTCTCTCTCCTTCTCTCCTTCCCCTCTCTTCTCTCCTCTCTCTCGCCCCCCTTTCTCTCTCTCCCCTCTCCTCTCTCGCTTTTCTCCTCTCTCCTCTCCCCTCTCCTCTCGCTCTCTCGCTCTCCTCTCCCCTTTCTCCTCTCTCTCTCTCCTCTCCATCTTCTCCTCTCTCTCTCTCTCCCTTCTCTCTCTCTTCTCTCTCTCTCTCTCTCTCTCTCTCTCCTCTTCTCTCTCTCTCTCTCTTTCGCTCTCTCTCTCTCTTTCCTCTCCTCCTCCCCCTCTCTTTCCTCCTCTCTCTCTCCTTCTCTCCCTCTTCTCCTCTCCTCCTCTCTCTCTCCTCTCCTCACCTCTCTCTCCTTCTCCCTCCTCCTCTCTCTCTCTCTCTTTCCCTCTTCTCCTTCTCTCTCTCCCATCTTCTCACTCTCTCCATCTCTCCATCTTCCTCCCCCCATCTCTCTCCTCCCCTCCATCTCTCTCTCTCTCTCCATTTTCTCTCTCTCTCCATCTCTCTCTCCTCTCTCCCCTCCTCTCCCTCTCTCTTCTCTCTCTCCCTCCTCTCTCCTCTCTCTCCTTTTTTTCTCCTCTCTCTCTTTTCTCTTCCCCTCCTCTCCTCCTCCTCTCTTCACCCCATTCCTCCTCTCTCCTCTCTCCTCCCCTCTCTCTCCCTCTCTCTCTCTTTTCCTTTCTCCTCTTTATCTCTCTCTCTCTCTCCTTCCCTCTCTTCCCCCTCTCCCCCTCTCTCTCTCTCTCTCTCTTTTCCTCTCTCTCTCTCCTCTCTCTCTCTCTCTTTTTTCCCCCTCTCTTCCCCCTCATCTCCTCCTCTCTCTCTCTTTTCTTCTCTTCTCTCTTTCCTCCTCCCTCTCCTTCTTCTCTCCTCTTTTTTCTCCTCTCTCCTCCCCCTTCTCTCTCCTCTCTCTTCTTCTCTTCCCTCTCTCTCCTCCTCCTCCTCCTCTTTTTCCTCCCTCCTTCCTCTCTCTTCCTTCTCTCCCCTCTCCTCTCTTCCCCTTCCCTCTCTCTCTCTCTCTTTCTCCTTTCTTCTCTCTCTCTCTTCTCCCCCTCTCTCTCTCTTTTCTCTTCCTCTCCTGTCCTTCTCTCTCTCCCTTTTGTCCCCTCTCTTCTTTCTCTCTCTCTCTTTCTTCTCTCCCTCTCTCTCTCTCTCTCTCTCTCTCTTCTCTCTCTCTCATTTTATTCTCTCTCTCTTTCGTTCTCTCTCTCTCTCTCCCTTCCTCTTTTTTCTCTTGTTTTCCCCTCTCCTCCCTTCCCCCTCTTCCCCTCCCCATCCCCTTTTCCCCTTTCTCTCTCTCCTTTCCTCCCTCTTCGTTCTTCCCCTCGCTCTCCCCCCAAAAAAAAAAAAATTTTTTTTCCTCCCTTTTTTTCCCCTTTTTCCTTTTTCAAAAACCCTTCCCTTCCCTCCCCTTTTTTCCCTTTCTCCGTTTTTTTTCCCTTTCCCCTTACTCTTTTCCACCCCACCCCCAAAATTTCCCTCCTTTCTTTCCCCTTTTTCCGGGGGCCCAAATTTTTTTTCCGATTTTTTCCCTTTCTTTTTCCCTTTTCCTTCCCCAAAATTTTTCAAATCCTCCCTCTTCCCTCTTTTTCCCCTTCCTCTATTTAAAATTTCCTTCTTCCATTCCCTTCTCTTTCTTCTCCTTCCCAAGGGGAAAATTTCCCCTTTTACCTTTTTAATTTATACCCCATCCTTTTCCCCAACTTCGAAAAAATTTCCATCCCAAAATCAGGACCCCTTATTGAATATAGGGGGAAAATTTTCTACCCGGATTGAAAAAGCCCCTTTATTTTTACCCACCCCAAAACAAGTTTTTCAAAACCAAAAACTTCTTTTCCCTTTCAAAAAGGGCCTTTTTTCCCCCATTTTCCCTTTTGGGTTGCCCCAACCTTCCTTTTTCCTTTTTAAAAAGGAGGACAAAAATTTTAAGAAAACCCCAAAAAAATTTGGGATTATGGACCCCTTTCCCGATTTCTCCTTTTAAGAGCAAAAAAGGGGAAAAGGGGACTTTTAAAACCCTTATAAAATAGAAAATACCCCCCACCAAGGGGATATTTCCCTTTTTTAATTACTATCCTTTTCTTTTGAAAAATTTGAGTTAAAGGAACCCAAAATTCATCATTGCCAAATTCTTAAGGATGATATTTCTTTCTACACCCGGGTTTCAAAAGGCTCCCGGATTTAAACAAACCCAAAAACCTTAAGAAATTTCAAAATCCGAAATTCTTTTCCCCCTTTCCTGTTCCTTTTTTCCCCCCCTTTCCCTTTTCCCGTCTTTTTTCCCTTTCCTCTTTCCCCTCTTTTTTAATTATTAAGGGGCAAATTATTGAAAAAATACAAAATTTTAAAAAATTTTTAATTTTACTTCCCCCACCCCCGCCCCCCCCCTTTTTCCCTTTCCCCAAAAAGGTTCAAAATAAAACCCTGAGTTTTAAAAAATTCCACTAAAACTTTGTGCCCGGCCAAGTGATATTCCCTTTTAAAGGGGTTTAAAACCACCCGGTTTTTTTTTTACCGGTTTTCAAAACCCCTGGTTTTCGAAAAGGAAAAAAAAAAAAAATTTTTTTTAAAAAAACAGAAAGTTTCCAAAAAAAGGGTTAAAACCCCCATTAAGGTTTTGTTCCCCTTCTTTGCCAGACAATTTCCCGGAAAACAAATATCCAAAATTTTCCCAAAGAAAAACGTTTTTCTTCCCGGTATTCCCTTATACCCTTAAATTTTCTATTCTTTTTTTTTTCTCTGTTCCCCCAAACTTTCTTCCCTTTTTTTCTTCTCCTGGCCCTCTTTTCTCTTTTTGCCCTTTTCCCCCCTTTTTCCGGAACCTTTCCTTCTTTTTTTCCAAACTCTCCCCCTCTTCCCCCCCCTTTTTTTTCTTTTATCCCCCTTTCCTTTTTTTCCCTTTTTTTTTTTTTTAAAAATTTTTTTTTTGGGCCCCCCATCAGCAGGAAAATTCATAATTTTTAAAAAGAAAACCCTTGGTGTCTTTACAACCGGCCTTTTTCCCAATTTTTTAAATTTAACAAAAAATTTAAATTTTTTGTTTTTTGGGGTTTTTTTTTTTTTGTTTTTTGTTTTTTTTGGGGTGTTTTTTTTTTTTTTTTTTGGGTTTTTTTTTGTTTTTTTTTCCCTTTTTTTCTTCCTTTTTTTTCCCCTTTTTTCCCTTTTTTTCTTTCCCTTTTTCCCCCTTTTTTTTCCCCCTGCCTTATTGCCCTTTCCCTTCCCCCCCTTATAACACCATCTCTTTACGCCCCCGGTTTAAAAGGGGGGGTTTTCCCCCCTTTTTTTGTCCCAAAAATTTTTTTTTTTTTTTTTTTTTTTTTTTTTTTTTTTTTTGGTTTTGGGGGGGGGGGGGGGGGGGGGGGGGGGGGGAAGGGGCAAATTGTTTTAAACCCCCCTTTTTGGGGTTGGGGGTTTTTCCCGGGGGAAAAAAAAATAAATTTTTTTTCCCTTTCCATTTTTTTTTTCCCCCCCCTTTTTTTTTTTTCCCCCCCCCCCCATTCTTTTTTTTTTTTTTTTTTTTTTTTTTTTTTTTTGCCCCCCGGGGGTTAAAAGGGGGGAGGCATTATAATGGGACAGCTTAAATGCCGCCTGATATACTTTGGACTTACTGGCTTTTTGCCTGTCTGTTCTGTAAATAAATTTATCAAATCAAATCAATCTCTCTCTCTCTCTCTCTCTCCCTCTCTCTCTCTCTCTCTCTCTCTCTCCTCTCTCTCTCTCTCTCTCTTCTCTCTCTCTCCTCTGTTCTCTCTCTCTCCTCCTCTCTCGTCTCTCTCTCTCTCCTCTTCTCTCTCTCTCTCTCATCATCATCTCTCTCTCTCCTCATCTCATCATCTCATCATCTCTCTCATCATCATTCTCTCTCTCTCATCATCATCATCATCATCATCATCATCATCAATTTTCTTCACCACATAGTTACTGTCAGGGGTGCATGTCTTTACGACCTGTCGGTACCATTTTGCGGCCAAATGTTAATTATAACCAGAAGTGCCATGAGAAGGTGTGTGTGTGTGTGTGTGTGTGTGTGTGTGTGTGTGTGTGTGTGTGTGTGTGTGTGTGTGTGTGTGTGTGTGTGTGTGTGTGTGTGTGTGTGTGTTGTGTGTGTGTGTGTGTTTGTGTTGGTGTGTAATCGGAAGTCATCTTTCTTCTGTTTGGGGCACAGTTCTCTCGTATTCTGGTGAGTGACATAATGCAGGAGGTTGCACTGTTATTATCCCGTGACTCGCCGTTGCCTTCGTGACAACGCGGCACGCTGAGTAACCGAGCGGCCGGGAGTCTGGTCAGTTTAGCGCAGTGTTTAGTGTTGCTTCAACCTGTACGTAAGCATGGTAAACTTTTGTTGCGAAAATGCCATTCATCATTAACATACAATTCTGTTGCAGGTAAGGGACCGTCGCCAGCAGCAGTAAGGGTAGTGTCATGCATCTTGGAGGTAAGTGTCATGAAGTGATTTTTAGTAGTGTCACGCAGCGTTCTTCAAAAATGTCATGCATCTTTGAGGTAAGTGTTATGCAATGTTCTTCGGAAGTTTTCTCCTCACGAGCATGAATTATCGTGAAATTCGTTGTTCAAATTGTAAGAATTCGAATATGAGCAAAAGTTGTTGTGCTGTTCGATAACTCGAAAATTGTACGATAGGTAAGAAGAGGAAAGGAGAGGAGAGGAAAG
>NC_051397.1:39611139-39623639 GCF_015228065.2 Penaeus monodon | reverse complement strand
ATAAGAAGTAATGACCATGATTGTGAAGGTAAGAAGGCTCACGGGGTAAGGCAGGTGGACATGTGTGCGTGTGTGTACATGTGTGCGTACGGGTTGCACACACGGGGCAAGGTGGGTATTCTAAGGGCATGTTGGCATAGACACACCGAACAGGATGATAATGAGTATGATGAAGAAAGGGTGAGTGTAAAGGATGGACGCAGGTGTGTGAAGCGAACCCATGCCGGGAGCTAGTGACTGACACCGGATGTTACACTGTAAAAATTAGGTTAATGTGTGTTGTCAAAAGCCCGATATTGACCACGGGATGACGAGTAGCCGCCCACGCCGATGTGTGTGTTTGCGGTGGCGTGTGAGGGCGTATAATGGGGGGGGGGGGGGAATTACGGTTGGTAGTGAAGGTACTAGGATGAGCGCTGCTTAAAGGAATGGGTGTTGTAGGCCGTGGCTGTTGACTATCGGCGTGCAGTATTGATAGCATAGTACATATAGGAAGCTGTTCTTACCGTGTCTATTCTCGCTTGTAAAGAGCAGAAAGAAATTGGCTGTACATCTCGCCTCTCGTTAAGTACCCCACTCCGTTTCAGGCAGTATACAACGGGAGGGGGAGGGGGTGTAGGAAGTAGATTTATTTCGAGTGCAGGAAACCCCGTAATGAGCAAACTTGTGGGATGAGGTGCCGTGTGGGCGTCCGGCAAGGTTGCAAGGGTCGTGGATCTTGCAACGCGGGAAGGAAGGGAGGCATCGTCCGTTCAGATAAACAGTGGCGGCGTCCGGATCGCACTTTAAAGGGACTTGATTCACCCTGGCTAATGCTTGCTTTGTCCTCCTGCCACCTGTTATTCCCTTGCTTTGATTGTTGTTTGTTTGTTTATGCTACTTATTTGTTTGTTGGTGTACTTGTTTGGACATTTGTTTGTTTATTTATAGCGTTATTTATTTATTGGTTTATACACTTATTTATTCATTCACTCTCAATTTTTTTTTATTGAGGCATTCAGATTTTTTTTCCTGTTATTACATTTTTTTATTGAGGCTTTGAGATGTTCATTTCCGAAAGCTGTAGAGAGGTCATCGATGGAGATAATTAGCACCGTCATTTCGCAGTCGTCACGGTTTGCTCAGGACCCTGAGGGCCGCCCTCAGAACTCATTACTCATATCCTCATTAAGCTTCCCTTAAATCTCCTCTGTAGTCGCGGATCCGCCTCATTACCAGGAGGAGGAATCGCGACGAGGGAAAGAGAGAGAGAGGCGCTGGAATAAGCTGAGAATGGGAATCGGGAAGATGCTGAGCGACGACCTCAAGGGGAGGATGCCTGCTTTGGGGGGAGGGGGGTCCCGTAGTAGGGATGGGGGTACTGTTGAATGTCTTGAGATTCCGTGGTGTTATTTTTATTATTATTATTATTGTTTTATGTTATGTTTATTTATTGTTTTAATTCTCTTGTCGGTGTGGTTATTGTGGTTTTCTTCACGGTCATGTATTATATATATATTTTTTCTTCAGCTTCATTTATATTTCCGTCATCAGGGAGGCAACAAGAGACTGGGGGTGGTAGTATGAGGTCTTAATAGTTCTAATCGTTATGAAGATATACAAGGATTGGGTATAAGGATTTTGATTAAGACAGTTAATCAGATAGTCGCGCGTGGAATGGCAAAATCACCAAAATTGAGAAATGGTTGAACGGAGCCGCAGTGGGCGTAAAATCAGACCGGCCCCAGAATCGTTGCAGTCAGGCATTAACGTCAGCGCTATATTTCCTCAAGAAGCTGTGACGAAGTCGATAAAAAAATGAGAAAAAGAAGGCTGGTACAAATACGGCTCTATAAAAAAGGGAAAAGGAGGAACAAAAAAAATGCGAGTGATTTTTTAAGGGACCGGTGCTAAGAGATAAAAAGGTGAGAGAGAGAGAGAGAGAGAGAGAGAGAGAGAGAGAGAGAGAGAGAGAGGAGGAGAGAGAGAGAGAGAGTTTTTTTTTTAAGGAACCTTTGAAGTCCCCTTTGGCGACGAGAATACGCCCCCCGTCCCGCCCACACAGAAGGGTGAAGGGATTAAGGTCATGACAGTCTTACACTTTCCACTTTGCCTCGTTATTTCTGTGCAAGTCTGACATCGACTCTGCTCTGGAAATAGATGTCGAGTAAAGCGGGGGAGGGAAAAAAGCGAGGTATCAGTATCAGTTCAGCCAGAGCGAGTCGTTCGTAATTACTGTGCTTTATTTATGGCAATAGATTGTTCGGGATCCCTTGCCCACGCATACTTAAACACATAGATATGCGTTTACATAGGCTTATATAAGTAATCATATATATCGACATACATAAACACACACATTCCTTTACCGAGACACACACACACGCCAGTACCGACACACACGCGCGCCTGTATCCCCCCCCCAGATACGCACCGCGTGAGGCACATAGTAGCTAGCCTTAGTAAGCAGAATGGCATGATTTAGCATAACAGGAAGGAAACGTGACTGACCAACAGAAGTAGGTTTGGTTAGTCCTTTGTCATTAGTTCGTATGTCCTCAATACCACAAAGTTACCAGTTCACTGTGTATATTCGTACGTGCATCCATCCACATACTTGAACTTTTGTATTCATGAGTATTCACGGAGAGAGGATGTACTATCAACCAAGCAGACAGGTTGACCTACATTTATGTTAAAAAAACAATAGTGTATGAATGTGAATAAATGATTATATGATTATGTTATCCTCTCTCTCTCTCTCTCTCTCTCTCTCTCTCTCTCTCTCTCTCTCTCTCTCTCTCTCTCTCTCTTCCTCTCTCTCTCTCTCTCTCTCTCTCTCCTCTCTCTCCTCTCTCCTCTCTCTCCCCTCCTTCTCCTCTCCTCCTCTCTCCTCTCCCTCCCTCTCCCCTCCCTCTCCCTCCTCTCTCCACTCATCACCCTCCATCCTCCTGTCCCTCCCTCCCCCTTCTCTCCCACTCCGTCTCCCTTTCCGTATAGTATGATATTTCCAGATATGGAATTATTTAACTATATGTTGGTAGTTTTTGTATCATATCTCATATCTATCTAATTAAATTATCTACTATCGTATCTTTGTAATCTATATGTATTCTTCAGTTGTGACCTTGTCAAGGTATGCACAAATCATACAGATGATGGTTGAGAATTTATTGTACAAACCTATCAGGATATTTAGCTAATTTTATTTATTGTATTTTTTTACTATCGTTCTTTCAGTACAAGTACTTCTCGCTTTGCTGACCCTCGGGCCACGCTGGGGCTCCTCAGATACGCGAGTGGATCCACACGTCCTTCCTGTACCATCTCTCTGAACCTCTTTCTCTGCGTTTGATTATTCTTTCTAATGCACTCTTCTTCTTATCCTACTCTTCAATATCTCAGAATATCATCTCACTCATTATTCTCCCTTCATCCACACCAACTCCCCCTCCTCTCATCCTCCTTATATATATAATATCCATTCTGTATATATATATATATTATTCAGATATGTGTTATATTTTATATAATATGTATATATAAATGTATATTTATATATTATATCATATCTATCTCTATATATATAATATATATATATTATAGTATCATATATTATATGTATATATATTATACGATCAGGATATAATATCAATAGATATTATAATAGATACCTCAATTTTTAAGCCATGGTTATTATTATATAGTATGTTATGTATCATATCATATTATATCAAGTATATTGAGCTTAGTCTGACCTACAGTCATGGTCCGTAGAATTACGAGTTATTATACATCTTATGACATATGTGATACTTTTATAATATATATATATATATATATATAATATATATATATATATTATTATATATATATATATTATTATATATATTATATATATATATATATTTAATTATATAATATATATATATATAATATATTGTATATATAATGCATTTATAATCATATATATACTACCGATCATTACCAATACCTAATACGCCGTCCGGTGACGTGTGGTGTATTCGCCGGGGGACCGGGGTGGGGACGGACAGGCATACCTCTTCTGGGGTTGAGAGAGGTTGTGGTGAGGTTAACGGAGCTTGAAGAGGATTTAAAAAGCATGATCGAGAGAAGGAGGGGAGAGGGAGAGTAGGAGGGGGAGTGACAGGAGGAGAGAAGGAGAGGAGGAGTGACAGGAGGAGAGAAGGAGAGAGGGAGTGACAGGAGGAGAGAAGGAGAGAGGGAGTGAGTGAAAGAAAGAGGAGAAGAGAGAGAGAAGAGAGGAGAGGAGAGGAGAGAGAGAGAAGAGAGGAGGAGAGGGAAGAGAGGAGGAGAGAGAGGAGGGAGAGAGGGAGGAGAGGGGAAGGTGGTGGAGGAGGAGAGAGGAGAGGAGGAGGAGTAGGAGAGGGAGGGGGGAGAGGAGAGGGAGGGAGAGAGAGAGAGAGAGAGAGAGAGAGAGAAAGAGAGAGGAGAGATACGAGAGAGAGAGAGAGAGAGGGAGGCGAGACTGACGGGGAAGAGGGAGGAGTGAGGTAGGCGATGGTGTAGAGGAATGCAAGTCGTGTAGGAGGAAGGCAGGTGAAGAGGAAGGATAGAGAGGGAGGGCTTAATCTGAGGAGGGCGGGGAGTGGAAGGGAGGGTCAGGTAGGGAATGCCCCAAGTGTATGTGGGCTGGGGTGAAGGGAAGCAATAGTAGTTTTAAGAAGTTACGAGAGGGGAAGGGAGTGGGGATGGGGGTAAGGGGGGGGGATGGTAAGGGAAGGGGGGGGAAGGGGGAAGGGTGGGAAGGGGGAGGAAGGTATGGAAGGAGGAGAGGGAATGAGGGGGGTTGGAGAGGGAGGGATAGGTGAAAGGGGGAATGGGAGGGGATGCGGGGGAAAAGGGGGAAATAGAGGCGGGGAACGTAAAAGGAAGGTCGGGGATGGGGAAGTAAGTGGGAGGTTGTTGAAAAAAAGGAGGGGGAGGGGGAAGGGTGTCTCCGCCACCTGAGTCTCCCGGTGTTTCTTTTATCGCCGAAAAGGCTGTGGATCTTTTGTCTAAGCTAAAACTGCAGGCGAAAGAGAGCGAAACCGGCATAACAAAGGGCCAAAAGACGCTGGCGAGAAAAGGAGAGAAAACCTGCTGCAAAATCTGAAAAGGGAAGAGGTGTACAGAGGAAAATTGTTATATATAATATTATATATATTATATATATTAATATATATATAATATATATTTGTGTGTTGTGTTGGTGTGTTGTGTGTGTTTTTGTGGGGGTGTGGTGTGGTGTGTGTTTTTTTGTGTGTGTGTGTTGTGTGTGTTTTTGTTTTTTTTTGGGTTTTTGTTGTATTTTTATATTTATGTAAAAGTATATGTTTATTTATTTTTATGGTGTGTATTTTTGTATTATTATATTATTTTTATTATTAATATGTATGTATATATATAATTTTATAAATTATATATATATATATGAATATATTATATATATTATTAATATATATTAATTTATATATTTTATTGTATATTATTATAATATATAATTTTATAATTTATATAATATATAATATATATATAAAAATATAATTAAAAAAAATAAAATATAAATATATAAAATTTAAATTTTTATCAAAAACACATGAAATCAATATATACTTTAGAAAATAATTTAAAAATTTTATAATATAATAAATTAATATAATAATATTATAATAAAATTTATTATTTTAATCATAATATGGATTATTTGATAATATATTAAATTTTATATAATATATATATATATATTATATAAAATATATATATTACCAAAACTATAACATATTTCTAAAATTAATTTTAATTTTTATTATATATATTAAATATTAATAATAAATAATAAAAAATAGTATGTGTGGGTTTGGGGGGGGTTTTTGTAATTATGTTGTTTTTTGTATTTTTTTTTTTTTTTTTTTTTTTTTGTTTGGTTATTCCCTATTATTTGTTGGGGGTTTTTTATATTATCTTTATTTTGTTAAATTTTTTATTTTACTTATATAAAAATTCTATGTATATATAAAAAAATAATTTTTTTAAAAAAATTTTAAAAAATATTTTTTTTTTGGGGGGTGTTGTGGGGTGTGTGGTGTGTGGGGGTGTGTGTGGGTGTGGGTGGGCTATCTATCATACTTCTATCTCTTTCCTATTCTCCTCTCTGTATCTCTTCTATGTCACTTTCTGTCTTGTCTCTATATCTATCGTGTATCTCTATATCTATCTCTGTCCCTCTCTCTCTCCTATCTCTCTCTCTCTACTTCTCTCCTATATATATATATATATCCACACACAACACATAGACACATATGCACATATAATACATCATATATGCACATATGCATTGAATATATTATATTATATACTATATATCTATATAATATTATATTATTATATCTATATATTATATATCTGTTCTATATATAGATATATGTATGTGTGGGTGTGGGGGGGGTTATATGTCATCTATGTATTTTGTGTGTACTGTTAATCGTATATATATATTATCGATATATCTATTTATACTATATATTACTCTATATATATATATAATGTAATATGTATTCGTATACTATATACATATATCTGTGTGTGGGTGTTTTTATTATGGTATCTATGTAGGTATGTGTATATATATGTATATGTAATACCTATACGTAACGTATACGTATATCCTTATGTATATTATCTATAATATATAATATTATATCTAGTAATATATATATATATATAATTAATCTGTGTGTTGTGTGTTGTGGGTGTGTGTGTGTGTGTGTGTGTGTGTGTGTGTTGTGGGTGTGTGTGTGTGTGGTGTATGTGGTGTGTGTGTGTGTGTGTATGTTGCATATATTTGTATACATACATATATCTATATATGTTATATATAGCTATATATATCTACTATCTATTATATCTATTATATATATATAATACATATATGCGTGTGTGTTGTGTGGGAGTATGAGAGATGCGCGCGTGTGTGTGTGTGTGTGTGTGTGTGTGTGTGGTGTGTGTGT
Organism: Penaeus monodon; assembly: GCF_015228065.2. Taxonomy (NCBI): domain Eukaryota; kingdom Metazoa; phylum Arthropoda; class Malacostraca; order Decapoda; family Penaeidae; genus Penaeus; species Penaeus monodon. The sequence goes on along the minus strand of NC_051397.1, from coordinate 39,616,629 downwards.
GTGTGTGTGTGTGTGTGTGGTAGAATTTGTGTGTATGTGTACATGCATATATTTGTGTATGTATGGAGTTATGCATGCAGAAAGGGTGAGGTATAGGGACAGAGAGAAAAGAGAAGACCAAGAAAAGGCCCGCCCCCCTCTCCCCCCAAGGTCGCCACGCCCCCTCCCCCCAAAGTTACCCCCCCCACCAAGTCGACACGCCCCCTTTGGGACTCGGAGGCCTCGATGAATAGGGAAGCGGGAAATGGGATTATGACCGCCTCGTTCCGACTCCTGTGGCGGGCGGGGGCGGCGGCGGGGGCGCGGGGGGGGGGGGAGGGGGCGTGGGCGGGAGATGTAGGCGTGTTTGTTTGTCGGTTTGTTCTTTGTGTGTTTTGTTTGTTTCATTCATCATCAGCATCATTATCATTATCAATATCGTCATCATCATCGTCACCATCATCGTCACCGTCACCGTCACCGTCACCGTCACCGTCCACCGTCACCGTCACCGTCACCGTCACCGTCACCGTCACCACCACCACCACCACCTTCCACCACCACCACCAATCCACCACCCGACACCACCACCACCAACCCCACCACCACCCCCACCACCATCACTCCCCCCTCCCCCCTCTCACGACCACCACCACCACCACCATCCACCACCACCATCACTCCCCCCTCCCCCTCTCACGACCACCATCATTACAAGCCACCAGCAACATCATCATTAATGTCATTACAGCCTTATTGCTGAGTGGCGAGTGTTGTGAAATCCTTTTATCCCGCTAATGTGGTCTGGAAACGTGGTAAACGAGCATTTTTTATTTCTTTTTTACTTTTAATTTTTATTCTCTCATATCGTAAATGGAATAATCAAGGATAATGGTGGACGTGGCGATGGCAACGATGGTGATTATAAGGTAGCAGCTGCAAAGGAAGAAGGAGAGGAAGAGGAAGAGGAAGGGAAGATGATGAAGGAGAAAAAGGAAGAAGAAAAAGAGAAGATGAAGAAGAAAAAGTGGAGTCAATAAGAAAAAAGAAAAAGTAAAGGAAAAAGAAAGAAAGAAAGAAAGAAAAACGTTAAATGCAATAACCGTAATGTTCCGTAAGTCATACTAGGATTATATACGGCACCGTTTAGCTCCTTTTCTACGGAAATGTGATACTTATAATGGGCCTTAAGCCTTATCGATATCCTGCCGATATTAGCTTGATTCTTTGGAATCTCCCCCCCCCCTTTTTTTTTACTGGTGATTTCTTCTCTTTCTTTCTTTCTTTCTTTAATTATTTATTATCCTCTGTCTTTTTTTCTCTCTTTCTTCCCCTTTCTTTATTTCTCACTTTCTCTCGTCTTTTCTCTCCCTTTCTCCCTCTTTCTCTCTATCTTTCTCTATCTTTCTCCGTCTTTCTCTTTCTCTTTCTCTCACTATCTCTTCTCTCTCTCTCCTCTCTCTCTCTCCTCTCTCGTCTCTCTGTCCTCTCGTCTCTCTCTCTCATCTCTCTCTCTTCTCTCTGCTCTCTCTCTCGATCTCTCTCTCTCTCTCTCCTCTTATATATATATTATATATATATAATATATATTTATATATATATATTATATATATATGAATATAGTTATATATAGATATCTATATATATTATCATATATATATATATATATATATATATATATATATTATATATATATATATATATATATATATATATTTACACATATGTATCTATACATATATATCTATACATCATCTATAAATCTAGCTTCTATATATAGTATACTATCTATATATCTATTAATATTATTCATCTCCTTTATGTCAATATGTATGTGTATCTATATGTATGTTTGTGAATATACATACATACATACATATATATATAGTATTTCATATAATCTAAATATATAGATATATATATCTATAGCTAATATTATATATATATATATATATTATATATTCTGTGTGTGGTGTGTGTGTGGGTGTGTGTGTGGTGTGTGTGTGTGTTGTGTTGTGTGTTTGTGTGTGTGTGTTGTGGTGTGTATGTGTTATGTATATATATACCATATACATTAATATATCTATATATATCTATATATGACTATATATATATATTAATAATATATTCTAATATATATAATATTATACATTTATATAATGTATATTTCTGTATACATAAGACATGTGTGGGTGTGTTTTATATATATATATATAATATATATATATATATATATATATGATATCTATATATCTCTATATATATCTATCTATTATATTATATTATAAAACTTTGTGTATTACGTTGGGTGTGAATATGCATACATATATTAATATACATAATTATATATTATCATATATAATATATTATATATATATATATATTATCTATCTATACATTCTAGCTATCTATATCTCTACTATATCTATCTAATATTCTCTATATATATATTGTAGTAGTTTATCCTGCTGTTTGTGTTTAAAAGTCAGCAGCATTTTGCTTGAAACTACGAGCATGAATGCACCTGAGTCGTCCGTGCCCGCTGCGTGCGCGTGTGCTTGTGCATGTCAAGTGGAAAGGAAGTAATAAGTGCGTTGTTATGGCGAGGGAACTGTGTTGTCGGCGGCGAGGAGTTTGCTTGTGCAGGTCGCCACCCCCGTCAGCCATTGTGAGTGCGTCCGATGGGTGTGCTTTGTCGTGACACAATGGTGAAATAGCGAAGGAAATTGAGGGGGGGGGCGGGAGGTCTTCGGCTTTTTGTGAATACGTTTTGTGATTGTGTTTGTGTTTGGAATGGATGTTGGTATTGTGCGTAAACACTTAAATGCACACATACACGACTCTCTCTCTCTCTCTCTCATCGTTCTCCTGTCTTCTCTCTCTCTCTCTTCAGTCTCACGTCTCTCTCTCTCTCTCATCTCCTCTCCGCTCTTCTCTCTCTCTCTGCGTCTCTCTCTCTCTCTCTACATCTCTCCTCTCATTCTCTCTCTCTCTCTCTCTCTCATCTTTCTCTCTGTCCCGATCTCTCTCTCTCTCGCTCTCTCTCTCCCTCTCTCCTCTCTCTCTCTCTCTCTCTCTCTCTCTCTCTCTCTCTCTCTCTCTCTCTCTCTCTCCGTCTATGTATACAGATATATACATTATATATATAGATAAATAGGTAGATAGATTGATAAAAAAACAAAAAAAAACATATATATATATATATATATATATATATATATATATAATATATAATTATATTATATCTCAATATGTAATATATATAATATATCAATATGTCTATCTATTCATGCTATCATTTTAGTATGTATTATATTATATATATATATCTATCTAATATATATTATATTATAATATAGATAGAATATATATTATTTATAGATTCTATGTATAATATATATATATATATATATATATATATGATATATATTTATTTATTTATTTATTTATTTATATATTATATATATTATATACACACACCACATATATTATATATATATATATTATATTATATATCTATATATCTTATATCATTTCTATATCTATATATATAGATATATATAATATATGAATGTATATATGTATATGTATGAATATTTGTGTGTATGTATGTATGAATGCATTTATGTGTATTCGTGCGTGTGTGTTTGTGTGGATGAATATATGTATATGTACAATAATCGATCGATAGATTTATAGGCATATGCGCGTATATGGATTTCATGAGTCGAAAGGGAAGCTAGTTACGCCCGTTGGAAATAGTGGCTGGCGGTTGAGCGCGGAAAGTTCAGTGAGTCTTGTCTCCATTTGCTTCTTATGGGCTGCTCTTCATGACCGTCTTTTGACACGTCTTTCGCTATCTCTCTTTTTTTTTTTTCTTTTTTCTATCTCTGTCTTTATTTCTCCCCCCCCCTTTTTTCCCCCCCCTTACCTCTCTCTCTCTCTCTCTCTCTCTTCGTCTCTCTCCTCTCTTCTCTCTCTCTCTCCTCGTCATCTCGATCTCTCTCTCTCAGTCTCTCTCTCTCCTCCTCTCTCTCTCACTCTCGTCCTCTCTCTTCTCTCATCTCTCTCTCTCTCTCTCCATTCGCCTCTCTCTCTCTCTCTCTCTCTCTTTCTCATCTCTCGTCGGCTCTCTCGACTCATCTCTCTCTTCTCTCATCTCTCTCTCTTTCTCTCTCTCTTTCTCCTTCTCCCTCTCCCCCTTTCACCTTCTCTCCCTTTCTCCCTCTCTTCCTTTTCCCCTCCCTCCTTCCTTCCTTGCTTTGTGTTCCCTCGTGTTCCCTCTTTCCTTCAGCCAGTCTCTCCCTCTTTCCTCAAGCGTGTCGTTTGAAAGGGCGCGTCAGTCATCGGAGGAGGGAAGAGCTGCTTCGCTGGCCACATTGCTCCTTCTTGGTCTCTGGCTCTCGCTCTTGCTCTCTGTCGCTCAATCGCTCTCTATTGGATCGCTTTCTTTCTTTTGTCTGCCTGTTTGTATGTCTATTTGTCTCTCTGTCTCAGTTTCTGTCTCTCTTCTCTCTTCTCTTTTCTCTCTTCTCTCTCTCTCTTCTCTCTTCTCTCTTCTCTCTTTCTCTCTTTCTCTCTTTCTCCCCAAGCACTCCTTCTCCTATCTTTCTCTTTTCTCCGGCCAGCCGTCTTTTCTCTCTTTCTTTTCTCTCTCTCTCTCTCTCTCTCTCTCTCTCTCCTCAGTGCTTCTCTCCCTCTCCTCTCGCCCTCTATCTCTCTCTCTCTCTCTCTGCTCCTCTCTCGCGTCCTCTCCGCTCTCTTTCTCTACCTCTTCTCTTCCATCCACTCTCGGGCTGCCATCCTCCATTTGTCTTTCTCTCTCTCTTCTCTCTCTTGGAACGTTAGAGTACTTATATTGTTTTGATGGGTGATCAGGGAAGATCAGCGCACTTTCCACCCCCTCCTAAGAAACCGGCGGAGTCCTTGAGAAACGGCGTGGGAGCGAAACCCGTCCTGGGGGCGAGGCTGAAGAGGCGGCAGTGAAGACTTGTCCCCCAGGTCGAGGGTTCTGTTCTGGAGAGGTCATCGCCGCCGGGTGCGTGTAGGCTTAGTCATATGACAGTTCAGGTCTGGTTCATGAGTCTTGGTTTGCGTTTTATGGTTTATATCAGGTGCTGAAAACTATGCTTGAATCTGGGGTTACGGTAGCCCCAGTGGCCAGAGAATACTCAGAGTAAGAATTCTAACAATAGGCGCATTCCATGATGCTGATTTTTGTAGTCATGTTAGGTCAGAACAGAATGAGTTGGATCTCGTGCTTTCCAAGCATCTTTTTTTATCTATATACCAGTTTCTCTGACCTCCCGTGAGAGTGATATCTTGAATACTTTCCATACAATTTTAAAAGATCTAAATTATCTGTAACATCAGACATTTAACTATTAGAACAAATGCTGTATGTTAGTTTCATGTAATGTCATATTGTTATCATATTCCATATGTAATCTATATATGTTCTTTACGTTCTTTAAACTTATTTGATTTTGTTATGTTATGTAATTTATGGCA
>NC_051397.1:39601139-39608639 GCF_015228065.2 Penaeus monodon | reverse complement strand
TACTAATTACCAAAAAGAAAGAGCACCAGAAGAGGAAGATTGTTCGCGTTCCGGCCGTGGACACCGAAGCGCAACAGCGAGCGAGCGAGAACAGTTGCTAATCCATCCGGAAAAGGGAAAATGTAGTCGACGTTCGGACAAAGTGGCTCTTCGGGATTACGTGCGGCTAAAACGTTGCATTCCTCGTGATTTTGTGAACGGATTCCCTCTCTGGTTCTTCTTGATTTTTTTTTCTTTGTGTTTTTTCCTTTCATGGGTGAGGAAGAGGGGGGTGGGGGAAAGGTGGAGAGAAGGGTGTGGGATTGGGAGGAAGGTGGGAGGAAAGAGGGAGAGGGAGAGGAAGGGGGAGGAAATAGAGCGAGAGAGGAAGAGGAAGAGAGCGAGGGGAAAAACAATAATAATGATAATAATAATAATTTAAAAAATGATGATAATAATGACAAGAAGAGAGAAGAAGAGTAAGAGAAGAAACGTATCAATCTTTAAACGTATTTCACTCCTCTTCTCAATTTTACCTTCCCCCTCACCCCCCCTCCCACCCCCTCCCTTTCTCCCCTCCCTTTCTCCCCTCTATGTAAACAGAGAATAATCCGGATAATTGCAAGTAGGCGTGAGGTAATGTATGGTAAGAAGAGATGATGGGTGGGCGGGCCTAAAGAGGTGGATGGGCGGGGTCTAGAGAGGTAGGCGGGGTCAGAGGATGAGACAGGAAGACATTTATTTATTGTGACAGAGATGTAGACATAGGGAGGCTTAGGAGCAGAAGTTTTCATTTTACTTAAGGCGAGAGAGAAAAAAATCATGGAGTGTGCTGTGGTCTCCTTTTCTTTTCTACTTCTAAGCCTTCTTCTTCTTCTTCTGTATATTTTGAATACTTTTTTTGTCTTCCGCCACTCGATCTATCCTTGGCTTTCGTTTAATAAAACCCATTTTAATGTTTTTTTTTTTTCGTCTTCTCGTTTTTCCCTTTCGTTGTAGTCTGTCTCATCGTCTTTTTCATCTTTTTCCTTTCTCTCTCTCTCTCTCTCTCTCTCTCTCTCTCTCTCTCTCTCTCTCTCTTCCTCTCTCTCTCTCCCTCTCTCTTTCTCTCTCTCTTTCTCTCCCTCTCCACCCCCCTCTCTCTCTCCCCTCTCCTCTCTCTCTCTCTCCTCCCTCTCTCTCTCTCCCTCTCCTCTCTCTCCCCTCTCTCTCTCCTCTCTCCTCTCTCCTCCTCCCTAGATATATATAAGATATATATATATATATATATCTTCCTCTCTCTCTCTTCCTCTTTTTCTCTTTCCCTCTCTTCCTCTCTCTCTCTCTCTTTCACTCTCTTCTCTCTCTCCCTCTCTTCCTCACTCCCTCTCTGTCCTGCTCTTCCTCTCTTCCTCTTCCTCTTCCTCTCTCTCTCTCTTCCTCCCTCTACCCCCCCCCCTCTCTCTCTCTCTCTCTCTCTCTCTCCTCTCTCCCCCCCCCTCTCTCTCTCTCTCCTCCCTCCTCCCTCCCTCACCTCTCTCTCTCTCTCTCTTCGTCTCCTCCATCTCGTTTCTCATCATCATCCTCTCACCTCTCCTCGCTCTCTCTCTCTCTCTCTCTTCTCTCTCGTCTCGTCATCCATCTGCTCTCTCTCTCTCTCTCTCTCACTCACTCACTCACTCACTCACTCTCCCTCTACCTCTCCCTTCTCTCTCCTCCCCCTGAGCCTTTCCTCTAATCATAAAGTACGGCGGGGAACCGGGCAAGAGGGGATAGGGTGGGTAGGGAAGGGGAAGGAACGCGAGCGGAGTGGAGAGGAGGGGAGGGGAGGGGAGGGGAGGGGAGGGGAGGGGAAAAGAGGGGAGGGGAGGGGAAGGAACGAAGCGCCAGAGGGGAGTGGAAGAGGGCGTGGAGGGGGTATGGGTAGTCGGGAGGGGTCGGACGGAGTTTTGATCGTGTGTGGCGGCTGTTATGGCGTCCCTGGGGCCATCCCTGGGGCCATCCCCCGCCCCGGTGGCGGTAGAAGAGGGGGAAGAGAAAGAGGTGGGGAGGAGGAGAAAGGGGAAGGGGGAGGTGGGGGGCGGAGGAGGAGGAGGAGGAAGAAGAGTAAGAGGTAGAATAGGAAGGAGGAAGTGGGGTGAGGGAAAGGGAAGGGGAAGGGGAAGAGGAAAGGGAAGAGAAGGGAGTGGAGGGAAAGGAGGGAGTGTAGTTCTAATGGTAATGTAACTGCAAGAGTTTGTGTGTGTGTGTGTGTGTGTGTGTATGTATGTATGTATGTATGTGTATGTATGTATGTATGTATGTATTTGTTTGTTTGTTTGATGTGTAGATGAGTGTGTTTGGTTATGAGCGCGCGCGTGTGTGTTCCAAGGTCAGCCTAACATTTAATCATTCTTGTATCATTATAAGTATCAAAGAGTGTCAGGCGCTTGGCATGACAGGGCCCTGCACGGTGAATAGGGAATGGGAATATAAAAAGACAGGTGGGGGGAGGGTGGGAGTACGGGGGGATGGGACGGGAAGGGGGAGGAGGAGAGGGGAGGGGAGGGGAGGGGAGATGAGGGAAAGGAAAGGAATGGAAGGGGAAGCGAGGGGAGGTGAGGGGAAGGGAGAGGAGGAGGAGAGGGAAGGAGAGGAGAGAGGAGAGGAGGGAAGGGAAAGGAAAGCAGTGGAAGGGGATGCAAGGGAAGGGAAGGGAAGGGGAGAGGGGGGATGCGGGGTCAAATTACGGTCGTTTCCTAGAACCATTTCTCGTGTCTTCTATGACCTCTGAGATATCGACCTTTAAACTGTTTAGAACCACCAGATTGTCCGTCCGGAATTGTTTATTTGCGATTGTAATGTCTGTTTTTTTTTTTTTTTTTTGTTTTGGGGGGGGGGGGGGGATCGTCTTATCGCTTTATTTACTTGGGATTCGTAAGTGAGTCACGTTGTCCGATTTCACTTTCTTTGTCTTCTTTGTTTATGTTTATTCTATATTTTATGTTTTGTGCTTATGGTTTGTTTGTTTGTCTTCTTTCTGTCTCTTGTCTTTTTCTGTATTTCTCTCTCTCTCTCTCTCTCTCTCTCTCGTCTCTCTCTCTCTCTCCTCCTCATTCTCTCTCTCTCTCATCGTCTCTCTCTCCTCTTCGTCTCTATCTCATCGTCCTCGTCTCTATCCTCTTTCTCTCTCGCCTACCACACATCCTCCTCCTCTCCTCTCTTCTCTCTCCTCTCTCTCTCTCTCTCTCCTCTCTCTCTCCTCTCTCTCCTCTCCCTCTTCCTCTGTTTTCTCTCTCTCTCTGTTTCTCTCTCTCCTGTCTCTCTGTCATCTCTCGCTCTCTCTCTCATTCTCTCTCTCTCTCCGCTCATTCTCCATCTCTCTTTCTCTTCTCTCTCTTTCTCTTCTCTCTCTTTCCTCATTCTCTCCTCTTTCTCTCTCTCTACTCTCTCTCTCGTCTATCTCTCTCTCTCCTCTCGTCTCTCGCTCTCCCTCTTCTCTTCCTCTCTTCTCTCTCTCTTCTCTCTCTTTCTCTTCTCATTCTCATCTCTCTCTCTCTCATCGTCTCCCCCCCCTCCTTCTCTCTCTCTCTCTTTCTCTCATCCTCTCTCTCTCTCTCTCTCTCTTCTCTCTCGTCTCTCTCTCTCTCTCACTCTCTCTCTCGTCTCTCCTCTATATATATATATATTATAGATATATATATATATATATATATATATATATCTTTCTCTCTTTCTCATTCTTCTTTCTCTCTCTTTCTCTTTCTCTTTTTTCCTTCTTCTTCATATCACTCTCACATTCACCATCACATCTCTTCCCTCTTTTATCATTTCACTCGTCTTCTCCCCTACCCCCGCTTTGCACCCCAACCAGATCGCCATGGAAGCACCTGCTGTCTACACGATTAATGTTTTAGTTAGGGTTCCTTGGCGGTTCCTGGGTTCCTCACTGCGGAGAAGACTTATATATATATATATATAATATATATTATATCTATATATTATATTATTATAATATCTATATATATATATATATATATTATAGATACACACCACCACACATGTTATATATATATAGATTATAATATATATATATATTATATAAATATAAACAAATATATAATATATATAAAATATATAAAAATTTATTTCTCTCTCTCTCTCCTCCTCTCTCTCGTCTCTCTCTCTCTCTCTCTCTCTCCGTCTTCTCTTCTCTCCCGCTCTCATCTCCTCTCTCCTCTCTCTGCTCTCTCTCCTGCTCTCTCGCTCTCTCTCTCTCTCTCTCTCTCTCTCTCTCTCCCTCTCTCGATAGATTGTCTAGATCCCTTTTTGGAACAGTTTTTTGGTCTTGTAAGGAAGTGATGAATTACGTTCTTATATAGTGTCGTCTCGATATATGGATTACCTCGTCCAGTGGGTCATTTTTTATGGTTCGCGTCATTTCGTGGCGGGTCGGGTTACGTCATGTCGTCCGCGGGTATCCTCTGTCACTTCGGGTTTGGTGGATTAGGGGTCCGTCGGGGTCCGTCGGCACGTGGATTGGTGGATTGGAATGCGTCATATTACGTCATTGGTGGAGAATCGTGTCTTTTCGGGTTTGGCTTTACTTAAGGGGAGAGAAGGAGGAAGAGAGAGGGGAAGAGAGGGAGGAGGAGAGAGGAGGAGAGAGAGAGGAGGAGAGAGAGGGAGGGAAGAGAGAGAAGGAGAGAGAGGGAGGAAGAGAGGAAGAGAGGAGAGAGAAGGAAGAGGAGGAGAGAGAGGAAGAGAGAGAGAGATAGGAAGAGAGAGGAGAGAGGAAGAGAGAGAGAGAGAGGAAGAGAGAGAGGAGAGAGGAAGAAGTAGAGAAGAGAGGACGGAGAGAGAGAGAGAAGAAAGAGAGAGAGATAGAGAGAGAGAGAGGAGAGAGAGAAGAGATAGAGAGAGAGAGAGAGAAGAGAGAAAGAGGAGAGGAGAAGAGGAGGAGAAGGACATGCAGGCAAGCCAGCAGTGCAAGGACAGACAGACAGAAAAGACTACCGACAAAGACAGTACAGACAGACAGACCGACAGACAGACAGACAGACAGACAGACAGCAGACAGACAGACAGACAGAGAGGCAGGCAGACAGACCGAATTACTGCCAGTTGCGTCTCCCGTCGTGGGTCTTGTTGCCTCGTCGGTGGATTGCCTCCGCTCGTCCACCTTTGCTGAATTGCGTCATCGATCGTGCGATTTCCTTCCTTGTGGATTGCGTCATTCCGCGCGCCAAGGAAGCGATACGCATAAGGACGAGGCAAGATAAGGGCGAAAGAAATGACCCCTTAATACGCAGTGGCATGGGGTAAATGTCCGTATGAAGTGGCGTTTCATAGCAGGAGCTTGGCCTTAAAAAGTCATCTGCACATCCACGAACCCACAAAGACGAAAGAGGCGGTTGTCCGTTGGGGGTCATTGCAGAAGTGTGGTCCTTGGGACAAGGTTAGAGATAAAAAAAAGACCTCGGTTGCGGGAGGTTATAGATAAAAAAGGACTCGCATGCCAGAGCGGGAGAGATAGCATCAGTGTCCTTGAGGGAGCGTTAACGATGGCCCCGAGAGACCCAACTTATTGTATACTGCCGACACCTCGTGGCTTGGCTCGTTCTTGACCCTGCCCGCCGGCCATTTGGCGGTCCCGGCGGCCTTCTTGTCGCTTGTTTTGGTCTTTAGCTTTGTATGAATATATATTTTTTTCTTCCTTAATCTTTGCTGTTGTTTTTTATTGTTGTTGGTGGGGTTGTGTTTGTTCTTATTTTTTTCCCCTTTTTCTTTTGTTTGTTAGAGGCGTTGTTCTCTTTTCTTCTCTTTCTTCTTCCTCTTCATAATGTTCTTACACTTCGTACTCCTTCCTTCTCCTTCCTTTTTTTTCCTTTGGTCATTTCCATCTTTATATCCATCTCCATTTCCTCCTCCTCCTCCTCCTCCTCCTCCTCCTTCCTCCTCCTCCTCCTCCTCCTACTCCTCCTCCGCCTCCTCCTCCTCTCCTCCACCACCACCACCACCACCACCACCACCACCACCACCACGCCCTGCCTCTCCGTTTCCACTCATCATTACTGCATTTCTCCTCATCTGTTTCCAATTCCACCCTTCATTATCCTTTCTCATAATTTTTCTTGTTCCCCCCCCCCCCCTACCGCTCAGCTATGAGTCATGCTAACAAACATCGACACTCGTTGCCTATTTACCTATTTTTGGCGCATTTTAACCTCGTGCGCCTTGCATAACTCGCCTGGTTTTATTTATCTCTGATTCACGTTGTATGATTCACCTGATCCCTGCAGGTTTTGATTCACCTGTTTGGCTTTCTGTGACTCATCTGTTTTAAAATTTCTGATCCACCTTAATCAGTCTCGCTTGTTTCGCCGCATTCTTACTCTTTGCCTCATTCTCCCTTTCCGTGTCGCTTGCTGTACTCTCTCTGACTGTGCTGACGGAAGCTTTCTGACTCGACTGTGCTGTCCCATTATATTGCCTACGCTGACTTCCTTCCTGCGTGTCATCTCGCTGATTCACCACCGGAACCAGTCTCTATTAACTTACCATGACGTCGACTCGTCCTGCTGACTAACTTCGTCGGCTTTTCTTCGCGACCTGTCTAATAGTGCGTCCGACTCGCCATCATTGAATCCGTCTCTTTCGCTTGAATACCTTTCCTGTGCCTCATTTAGCTGACTCGCCTCTTCGTTTTCGTCGTCCGGAGTCTGTTAGTGAGTCATTAACTCACCTCATCTAGTTGCCTTAATACATCGACTCCTCTGCCCCATCCGTATCTTACGTACATTACTCACCTCATCTCTTAACTCATTGTTAACTCACCTGAATTCAGGGCTGGACCGACCCTCCCAACCGTGCTACTCACCTCACCATCTGACCGAACCTCTCCCACCGTCCCATCGACTCGCATTTTCCGCCCCATCTGCGCTGACTCGCCTTTTCCGCCTTGGTTACTCCTCACCGGCGTCCGCTGGAGAGGCGCCAGGGTGCTCTCGCGGTGCAGGCAGGCCGTCGCTGCATGGGAACCTAAAGCAGACGGAGGAAGGGAGGTAGAGGGAGAAGGGGAGAGGGAGATGAAGAGAGAGGGAGAAGGGGAAAGGGAGTGAGAATGGGAGTGGGAGGGGTAGGAATAGGTAAGACGCGGGAGAGGGAGAAGGGAGAAGAGAGAGGAGAGAAGGAGATGTAAAGGAAATGGGAAAGGAAGAAGAAAGGGAGACGGAAAATTAATAGAGGGAAACTTGAAATGAGGGAACGGGAGAGGGAGTGATTGAGGGAGAGGAAGGGAGAGGGAAAGGTAGAGTGAGAGAGGGATAAGAGGAATGTTTGGAGGCGGAAGAAGGAGTGAGAAAATGAAGAGGAAAGGGAAAAAGCCAAGAGAAAGAACAAGGAACATGAAAATGAAAAAGAAGAGTGAGAATGACAAATCGAAGCCAAGAACGAGGAAAAGATGAGGTGTAAGGAAAGATGGACAAGAAAGAGGGAAAGAAGGAAAGGAGAGGAGAAGGTAGAAGACGGTGGAAGGCAACTGATTAGATATATTAAAAGTCG
>NC_051397.1:39578639-39596139 GCF_015228065.2 Penaeus monodon | reverse complement strand
GTGGTGAAGTGAAGGGAAGTGACAGAGGTGCTGAATCTCCGGGGCGAAGGAGAGTCGAGGAGAAAGATACGAAGGAGGAGAATAATAATAAGCTTTTCCTTCTCTCGACAACATACAAGACAACGAGGAAGTGACGATAATTCCGAAAAGATGAAATGAATGGGACGACGAATTCAAAAGATGGAAACACTGGATTTGATAAAAAACGAGAAAATAAAGATAAAAGAAACACCAGGAAGACGCGTTACGTAATTATGTTCTTCTTGTGGTCCCATAATACAGAAGAAGGAGTTGGGAGGTGTGTGGGGGGGGGGGTTAGTAATGGTTCGAGCTTGTTCTGGCTCAAGGAAATGCTCGCTCAGGGATTGAACTGAAGAAAATGGTGTTAAGGTCCCTCGTTCGCCCATTCTCTGTTCATCGTCGGGCTCTCTGTTCATCGTGTCCCTCCCTGTTCACCGTGTCCCTCCCTGTTCACCGTCTGCCTCTGTTCATCGTCACACTCCCTGTTCATCGTCGGCCTCTCTGTTCACCGTCTGCCTCTGTTCATCGTCTGCCTCTGTTCATCGTCTCCCTCTGTTCACCGTCTGCCTTTGTTCATCGTCTCCCTCCCTATTCATCATCGGCCTTTCTGTTCATCCTTTCCTCCTACTCCTCCTTCTTCGACCAGAGGGGCGGGGACTCTCGAGCGTTTGCAGGACCGAGGCGGGGATGTTGCAAGGAGGGGGGAAGGGGAAGGGAAGAGGGGTCGCGGCGGGGATCGGGGCAGGGTTAAGGGTGGGGGCAGGGGTAGGGGTTGGGGAAGGCATAGGGGCAGGGGAAAGGGGTAGGGGACAGGAGCAGGGGCAGGGGTAAGGGTAGGAGCAGGGGCTTGGGTAGGGGTAGGGGTTAGGGTGGGGGTAGGAGTAGGGGTAAAGGTAAGGGGTAGGGGTAGGCTAAGGGTAAGGGTAAGGGGCAGGGGCAGGGATAGGGGCAAGGGTTGAGGTAGAGATAGAAGAAATAGAAATAAGTTTATATCTCTCTTTTTTACTCTTTGCTTCGTTTCATCTTCGTATTTCTTTTTTCCCCCCTCTCTCTCTCTCTTTTCATCCCAGTTTGTTTCTGTCATTTTGATTTTTTTTTTTGTCTCCCTTTCTCTTTTGGGTGGGTTCGGGACAGGGATGGGGGTACGGAGGGGTTGGGTGGGGGTTGGGTGGTAGGAGGGGAGAACTCGGAAGTCGATCGCGATTATTGATGACGGAAAAAGTAATTGATTTTACCTGAAGAGCCTCGGCCCAGGTAATGACTCATAATCAGCATTCACCGGAATATAATTATCGGCTGGGGGAGGGATGGAAGAGAGGAGGGGGGGGGGGGCGTCGGGAGGTACGGGAAGGGGAGAGGGAGAGGGAGAGGGAGAGGGAAACAGAACGGGAAACGGAGAAGAAAAGGGAAAGGGAGAAATCAAGGGATCGATAGAGGGAAAGAGAGAACGCGGGCGAGAGAGGGAGAGAAACAGAGAAAAAACATATATATATATATATATATAATATATATATATATATATATATATGTATATATATATATATATATATATATATATATATATATATATAGAGAGAGAGAGAGAGAGAGAGAGAGAGAAAAGGGGAGGGGAGAGAGAGGAGAGAAAGAAAAGTTAGAGGGAACGAAGTAGGAAAAGGGGACTGATGGTGAAGGGGGCGGGGATGGGGGTGGAGAGAGGGATTGGGGGAAGAGGGGGTGGGGATGGGGGTGGAGAGAGGGATTGGGGAAGAGGGGTGGGGATGGGGGTGGAGAGAGGGATAGGGGGAAAGGGGGCGGGGATGGGGGGGAGAGAGGGATAGGGGGAAGGGGGGTGGGGATGGGGGCGGAGAGAGGGATAGGGGGAAGGGGGGGGGGGGATGGGGGTGGAGAGAGGGGAAAAAGGGGGAAAGGGGGGGGGGATTTGGGGGGGGAGAGAGGGATAGGGGGAAGGGGGTGGGGATGGGGGTGGAGAGAGGGATTGGGGGAGAGGGGGTGGGGATGGGGGCGGAGAGAGGGATTGGGGGAAGGGGGCGGGGATGGGGGTGGAGAGAGGGATAGGGGAGGGCGCTAACAGCCGCGTCCGTAAGATCGAAAGTCCCACGTGACCCGAAATGTTCGCCGGAGCCTATCGACGGGAACCTAAAGATCGATTCCGAGCGGGGTTCGGGGCGGCAGCGGGGGGGGGGGGGGGGGGGGGGGGGAGTCTGTCTCCACCCCCCCCCCCCACCCCCCACCAAGGGACGGTTAACTTTTGCCTTTTCCCAAAATGTACGAGGGAGTTTAAAAAAAAACAGTTTACGAGCGCCCTAAGTGGTTTGGATGTGGGAAATATATTTTTGACGATTGGTCACCGCTGCTGTTGCTATGATTTGTGACGATAAATTTATATATATATATATATATATATATATATATATATATATATATATATATATATATATATATATATATATAAATATATATATATATATACATTTATTTATTTATTTATTTATTTATTTATTTATTTGGGTGTTTGATGTTTGTTTGTGGATGTCTGAAACACACATATGAGTAAATTAAATATGAAAGTGTAAATTATAAGTATATTACTTGATATAAATTAATTGTAAAACATAGACATCTGCGTATCTCTCTATACAGTGATATACAAGATACAGTGGAGAGTAAACATACTAACATATATTGGACGTTGAGGTAGATGTAGTCAGACAGACAGACAACATAGGCATATAAATGGGAGTATTATGATGCCATGCGGTCAGATCAGAGAGGCGGTCGTTCCTGTTATTTCTCTGAAGCCAATGAAGCTGTATATATGTATCAGAACACGAACACATCGCCCCCGCCCCCTATACCACGACCACCTATCGGTATTGTTCTATGCATATGAATACTGGCTGGGGGGGAGGAGGGAGGAGGAGAGAGGGGAAGGAAGGGGAGGGAGGGAGGAAGAGAGGGGAAGGAAGGGGAGGGAGGGAGGGAGGAAGAGAGGGGAAGGAAGGGGAGGGAGGAGGGGGGAAAGGGGAAGGGGAAGGAAAGGGGAGGGGGGGAGGGAAGGGGATGAGGGGGAAAAAGAGGGAGGGGGGGATGAGGGAGGAAGAGGGAGGGGAGGAAGAGGAGAAAGGGAAGAAAGGAGTGAGGGAGGGGAGGAAGAGAAGGAAGGAGTGAGGGAGGGAAGGAGAGGGAGAGGGAGAGAGCGTGAGTGAGTGTGTTAGAGAGCGAAAGGAAAGACGGGTAGGAAAGAAAGAGGAGAGGGGAGGCTCGAGCGATTATGAGCATAGAAAAAAAGTAGGAGAATAGATTAATGGGGTAAAAAGAGGAGCATGGCAGACGGGAAGAAGTGAAGGAGGAGAAGGAATACACAAGAAAAAATGAAGGAAGGGAGGAAGGGAATGGGCGTGAAGGTGGAAAGGAGGAGGAAGAGGAGAGAGGAAGGCATTAGGAGCAGGTTGCCTGGATTTGCTGAGGGGAAAGCATCTCCTGAGAGGGGTCAGGCTGCTCTCTCCCCTCACCCCTCGCCATCATTCTTAATTATCTAAGCGCCTGGGTATATATATTATGCAAATTTACGCATGAGCGCCAAGTGGCACGTCTTTCGCGTTCAGGATCATCCAAAATTTACGCTGACTTTAACTTTAATTTTTTTATGAAAGTTTTAAAAGGGTTCTGTGTGTGTGTACTGTGTTGGTGTGCGTGCCCTGCGTGCTTTTTTTGGGGGTGGTGCGCGCTCCTGTGTATGTTCTCTGTAATTTAAATTCCTCAGAACAAATTGGTAGAAGAAAAGTCTAGAAAAGATTGAGAGGGGACAACATAACCAGACAGGCAGACGACGACGACGACAGACGGCAGGCAGACAACAGACAGCGACAGACAGACAAAAACGACGACAACAGACAGACAGCCCGACAGACAGACAGGCAGACAGGCAGACGACAGACATCAGACAGACATACAAGACAAAAACATACAGACGACAGACAGACAGACAGACATACAGAAGACAACAGACAACAGACGACAGACATCAGCTACAGACAGCATACGACGACATAAGACAGACATCATCAACAGACAGACAGACATACAGACAAAAACAGACATAAAAGAAGGCAGAAACAGACAGAAGACAAAAAGACAGACAGAACGACAGACACAACGGCAACAAAAAGGCAAAGAAGAGACGAAGACAGACAGACGACAGACAGACGGCGACGACAGACAGCAGACACACAGACAGACAGGAGACAGACAGGCAGACAGACAGACAGGCAACAGACAGGGAGACAAAGACAACCCCGACAGACAGACAACAGAAAAAGGCAGACAGACGACACACAACAACAAACAACAGACAGACAGGCAGCAGACAGAACCCGGGCCGGCAGACGACAACGGCAGGAGGCAAAAGACAGACGACAGGCAACAGACAGACAGACGGCGGCAGACGACAGGCGACAGACGGGGAGACGACAGGCAGACAGACAGAAGACAGGGAGACAGAAACAGACAGGCAGGCAGACAGAACAGACCAAAACAGACCGACAGGCAGACAGAAAAGAAGAAGGCAACAGAAAAGGAGACAAACAGAAGCAGAACAGACCCGACGACAACAGACGAAGACAGACAGACAGACAGACAGACAGACAGACAGACAGACAGAATATTAGAGGGGGAAAGAAGTGAAGAAGGGCCTTGCAGGTGTTCGAGCGACAGCAGACCCTCCCCGCCACGCTTTCCAGGTGTGGTTCTCTCGTCTCCCCGGCCCCCCCCCCCACCCCCCCCCCCCCAAACCCCCCCCCCCCCCACCCCCCCAAAAGAAAACCTTTTAGAAAACATCATCGTCTGCGTACTCCTCGCGTGACCTGTTCCGCTGATGACCTCGCGGCGGTGGGGTGGGGGTGGGGGGGTTGCAGAGGGTCATGTCTCATATGTTTGTATTGGTTTGTTTGATCATGATTTGTACCCCATGGCCAGGTGGGTGGACACCCCCCCCCCGTTGTGGGTGATTTTTTAGATTTATTTTTTATTTTATTGTATGCGGTTCTTCGTTACTCGTTCTTCTGGGTTGTATGTCTGTTCTGTGACTTCTTTTATTGTGCTTCTTTCCCTTTCTTACTGCATCTTTTAACGTTATCCTGTTCTTTTCCTTCTTTTAATGCGTTGGTCCTCTTGTCTTTCTTCGCCTTCCCTTGAAATTCACCTTCTCCTCTTCCTCCTCCACTTTTCCTCCTCCTCTCCTCCTCCTCCTCCTCCTCTTTTCCTCCTCCTCCACCTCCTCTTTTCCTCCTCCTCCTCCTCCTCTTTTCCTCCTCCTCTTTTCCTCCTCCTCCTCTTTTCCTCTCCTCCTCCTCCTTTCCCTCCTCCTCCTCCCCACCTCCTCCCCTTTTTCCTCCTCCTCCTCCTCTTTTCCTTTCCCCTC
This sequence comes from Penaeus monodon, assembly GCF_015228065.2. Lineage (NCBI taxonomy): Eukaryota > Metazoa > Arthropoda > Malacostraca > Decapoda > Penaeidae > Penaeus > Penaeus monodon. The sequence continues at coordinate 39,590,696 of NC_051397.1, read as the reverse complement.
TTTTTTTCCTCCCTCCTTTCCCCCTCTTCCTCTCCTCCTATTTCCTTCCTCCCCCTTCTCCTCCTCTTTTCCTTCTCCTCCTCTTTTCCTTCTCCTCCTCTTTTCCTTCTCCTCCTCTTTTCCCCTTCTCCTCCTCTTTTTCCTCCTCCTCCTCTTTTCCTCCTCCTCCTCCTTATCCCCCCTTTCCTCCCCTCCCCATCCCCCCTACCCCATCCCCCCTTCCCCTTCCTCCCTACTACCCTCACCGCCTCTCTTCTTGCACCCCCTCCCCCTCTCTCTCCCTCTCCCCCTCTCTCCCCCTCTCCCCGTCAGTGCACGAAAGTACCGCACGTGTTTGTGTAGCCTTGACAAGCGTCGTAAATTTTCGCGTCTCGGTTGAACAGAACGCATTGCTCGCTTGTCAATTGGCGGCCGCTTGGCTTCGGCTTCGGTTTCGGCGACGCCTTCGGTATCGGTTTCAGCTTTGGCTTCTGTTTTGATTTCGGCTTCCGCTTCGCCTTTGGTTTCGGCTTCGATTTCAGCTTGGGTTTCGGCTTCGGTCTCGGGTTCGGATTCAGCGTCAGCCGCGTTCGATCTCATGGTTCAATGTCCCGATAGCCCTTACGCGGGGGGGGGGGGGCGCAAGGTCACGCGGCGGCGGTGGCGGCTAGCGGGAAGGTCACGGCGACATTTGGGTGGTCGGTCGATTCGCATGCCTTATTTACGGGTCGTACGCTGTGGGGGTGGGGGGAAGGGTGGGCGTGGGGGTGGGGATGGGAGTGTTTTCTCCTTTCGCTCTTCGTTCCTCTTTCTTTTTCTTCATTTTTTTGTCTCTTTTACGTTACTTATTGTTGTCTTTGTCTTGTTTTGTTTTTTTGCCGTCCGTTTTCCTCTTCCCATTTTTTATTTTCCCTGCCTGGTCTGATTTTCATTTCTCGTACGCATGGACTCAAAAGAAATCAGCTCTGAGATTCTTTTTTTTTTTTTTTTTTTTTTTTTACTGTGAAGCCAATTTATATTTATATAGGAACGAACAACGAGTAAGAGTAAGGACCGAAAATTGAAAAAAGAGAGAGAAAAAAAAGTTACTCGTCAGAAAATGTAACAGCATTGTTACAAAAAAAAAAAATTATAAACTTTTTTTAAAAGGGTTAATTCCACCGCTGATTTATTGTTTTAAAAAATATATTATAATATTAAAATATATATATTATAAAATATATATATATATTTTATATAATAATTATATTATAAAAACAAAAAAAAAACCCCAAAAAAATTTTATTATATATAATTTAAATATATATAATTATATAAATAATATATATATAATTTTAATATTAATAATATAGTATGTTTTTGGGGTTTGTTGTTGTTTTTGGTATATAAATATATTATATTATATTATAAAAATAATATATAAAATATATATAATATAATATATATATAATATAATAAATATATATTAAAAATATTAAAAATAATAAATATATAAATAATATATATATATATAAATAATATATAATATTTTATTTTTTTGGGAAGATATATAATTTTATAAAAATTATATATATATATTATATATATATATATATAATATATATATAAATATTATTTGGGTGTGTTGTGGGTGTGTGTGGTGTTGGTTGGTGTGTGTGTGTGTGTGTTGTGTGGTGTGTTGGTGGTGTGGGGCTCTTTTCTTTGATCTCCCCCCAAAATTTATTTGTCTGCTCTTCTTCCCCCTCTACCCCCCCCCCTCTTTTTGTTCCTACCCATTTTTCCCCGGGTTGGGGCCATGTGAACCCCCACGGTTGCTGCCTCCTGGGAAATAGAAGATATTTCTCTCCCCTTCGTGCCATTTTATGTATTCCATCACGCTTTTACCTTTCATTTATCATCCTGTATATAGTTTTGATCATTTTTATAGGTTTATGGGTTTCTGGTTCTGTCTTTAGTCTCTCTCTCTCTCTCTCTCTCTCTCTCTCTCTCTCTCTCTCTCTCTCTCTCTCTCTCTCCCCTCTCTCTCTCTCTCTCTCTCTCTCTCTTACTCTCCTCTCTCTTCCCCTCTCTTTTCTCTCTCTCTTTCTCCCCTCTCTTTCTCTCTTCTCTCCCTCTCTCTTACTCTCACTCTCACTTAACTCTCTTCTCTTCTCTCTCTCTCTCTTTTCTCTCTCTCTCTCTCTCTCTCTCTCTCTCTCTCTCTCTCTCTCTCTCTCTCTCTCTCCTCTCTCTCCCTCTCTCTCTCTCTCTCTCTCTCTCTCTCTCTTTCTCACTCACTCACTCACTCACTCTTTCCCTCTCCCTCTTCCGCTGCCATCTCTCCCCTACCGTCATTCCACATCTAGAATGAGTTTGTAAAATGCCCCGTTAATGCCATTTGCCGGCCCGGGGTTTTAACTTTATTTTGTTGTTAATTCCACCGGTTTATAGTTGTGCCTTTATTACGGTCGGTTTTTCATTATTCTGTTTTCTTATGGGTCTCTTTTTGTTGTTGTTGTTGCGGAAATAAACATGAATTTTGTTTGTTTATGTTTGTGGGAGAAGTGGAAGATAGAGATGGAGAGGGAGAAGGAGAAGGAGAGGGAGGAGGAGAGGGAGAGGGAGAGGGAGAAGGAGAAGGAGTAGGAGAAGAAGGTGAGGGAATAGAAGGAGAAGGAGAAAGAGGAGTGGGAGTGAGAGTGAGAAGGGTAAGGATGGAGATGGGGCTGTGGGAGTAGGAGTTAGAGAAAGAGATGGAAAGTGTGAGAGAAGGGGAGAAGGAAAAGGAAGGAGAGGGAGAAGGAGGGGGGGAGGGAGAGAGGGTAGGGTGTAGGAACAGGGAGAGAAAGAGGAAGAGGGAGATGGAGAGGGAGGGATGGGGGAGGGAGAGAGACAAGGAAAGACATCGATTAATAGATTGCGTGTGAGTGTATTTACAAGCATATACACATGTACGTACATATGTATATTGTAAGGAAACAGGAATCAGAGAAGGGGAGAGGAGAGCAGAAGGAGAGGGGGGGGGGGCATTTGAAGGGAAAGACGGAGCGCTGCGAAACGAGATAAGAAAGGCTGTCTATTAATGAGGGAATCCCCCCCCCCCCCCGCCCATTCCAATCCTCCGCTCTTTCTTTCCTCCTCCCCCCTCCCATCCCAACCCCCTCTTTCTCTTCCCCTCTCCCTTCCCTCATCCCAACCCCCCTCTTTCTTTCCCCCTCTCCCTTCACCTCCCCCTCCTCCGCCCCATCCGAACCCCCCCTCCCCCCCCTCCTCTTCCCCCTCCCCCCTCCTCTTCCCCCCTCCCCTCCCCCTCCCCTTCCCCCATCCTTTGGCTGGGAGATGGCTTACGCGGGACTTCCAATAGGGGCTCGAAAGAAGGTAATGGGGGGAGCCATGCATGTGATTGCCTCATTAAAGGAGTTTTAGGATTTGGTTACTCCTGCGTGGCACTTCGAGCTGACGAATGGCGGGGAGGGAGGGAATCGGAGGAATGAAGGAAGGGAAGGGGAGCGGAGGGCACAGCTGGGGAAATAAGGGAGGGGAGGAGAGGGAGGAGGAGGAAGGAGGTAGAGGAAGGGAGGGGAGGCGGAGGGAGGGAGGAGGAGGAAGGGGGTAGAGGAGGGGAAGGGAGGGAGGAAGGGGATGAGATAGGAGGGGGAGGGAGGGGAGAAAAGGGAATGGACAGGAGGGATGAGGGAGGGAGATAAAGAAAGGAAGGGAAAGGAAATGGAAATATCAAAGAAAATAAGATAATAAAAGGTTAAGGGATGAGGAGTAGGAGGAGGGAAGAGAAGTGGTATAACGAATAGAAAAAAAGGAAGAAGGCAGAGGAAATGAAAGAAAATGAAAGTTCAAGAAAAACGACGGGGAATAAAATATTGGATTAAAGAAAAGGAAGATGTAGGTATAGGCGAAAATGGCCTTTTGGAGGGGGCGAAGCGAAGAGAATAAGAGAGAGGAGGGGAGGAAGAGCATACGCAGCAATTTCACGTGTGAACACTTGTCTTTGAGAGCAATAACGGACAACATAAGGCGCGGGGAGAGGGGAGAGGGGAATAGGGAATGGGGAGAGGAGAGGTGAGAGGGGAAAAGGGAGATGGGAGAGGAGAGAGGAATGGGGAGAGGAGAGATAGGAATGGGGAGGGGAGAGGTGAGAGGGGAAAGGGGAGAAGAGAGATAGGAATGGGGAGAAGGGAAATGGGAGAATGGATAGGCAGAGGGGAATGGGGAGAGGGGAGAGGGAGGAGAGGAGGAGTTATAGTGACACTGCGAGTAGAGTGCCACGCGGAGAATAGGACGTGGTGGCACTGAGTGCCACGGCGGGAAATGGAAGAGGAAGAAAGGAAAGAGGGAGGAGGGAGAAGTGAATGAATGAATGATGGGAGGGAGGAAGAAAAAGGAAAGAAAATGAGGGAGGCAGGGAAGAATGGAGGGAATTATTTGGTGGTAGGAAGAAATACAGAAAAAGGAAACAAAATGAAGGAGGCAGGGAAAGAGGGAAGAAAGGAAGAGAGAAAGAATGATAGAATGGGAAATAGAAAGATAGAAAGAAAGGAGGGGAGGAAGGAAAGACGGAAAGAGAGAGCGAACGAAGAAAGAACCACAAAGAAGTGGATAACAGACGAGATAGAAGAAAAGCGAGATAGTTTAGGCCACTTAACAAGCGGCTGTTGACATCGTTCCCGCCCGCCCACTTGGCGATGCCGCGACCACACGCCCGCAAAGTTAAGCCACAAGTTAGAATGGAGTTAGGAGTAAAGTATTCCTCCTGTATAACTGACAGTGCCGTGACCAGACTCCGTGGGGGCCGCTGCGTGGGAATGAGACCTTGGGCGGGAGTGGGTATTTTGCTTGTGCGTGTGGGGGTGAGGGGGAGGGTATTTTGCTTGTGCGTGTGGGGGTGAGGGGGAGGGTATTTTGCTTGTGCGTGTGGGGGTGAGGGGGAGGGTATTTTGCTTGTGCGTGTGGGGGTGAGGGGGAGGGTATTTTGTTTGTGTGGGTGGGATGGGGTGAGGGGAGGGTATTTTGCTTGTGTGGGTGAGAGTGAGGGCGAGGGCGGAATCAGAGAAACGGAAAGGTTATCTGTGGCTATACTTCGAGAGAGAGAAAGAAAATGAGAATGTGAATGAAAGAGAAAGAGAATGTGAGGTAAAAAAAAGAGGGAGGAGGAAGAAAGGAAGGGAGGGAGGAATGGAGGAAGGGAGAGTGGGTGGGTGGGTGGATGGGTTGGTCCAGTGAGCGCGTCACGTCGAAGGAATGGCCCAAGGGAATTGGGTCACTCGTACGAAGCAAGGTGACGCCAGCCGGTGTGAAATTGAGTCTTCCATTTCTTACTGCACCGGCCTTCAACAGCCTTGTTAAATCCCGTCGGGGGTAATTTGAAGTGAATGATATATGCTAGCACAAAAGCACACGTTTTACCTGCCGAAGGTTAATCATAATCGAAAATCCAATTTCGAAAATGACGTCCCTTGCTCAAGGTTGAAATTCGTTTCCCGATGCATTTCAATAATCGCATTTTATTCCTTTTTATTCGTGTGCTTATTCATTTTTTTATTCGAAATGTATCCTCAGTAACCTGATATTTCCACCCGATTAGAGGACGTTGGCAAGTTTACATCTCACGTGGAGGTAAAATGGCGATCAATAGTGTTGAGATGTTTATCAAAGTTTAGTGTCGGTCTGTTATCAGTGCCATGATATGTCACTGACTGCCTGTTCATTGGTGCAGTTTTTTTTATATTTTTTTTACTTATTCATTGGGGCTTGCGAAGAGATGCAACTAGTTGCTTTCCCGGCGATGTCATTTGTGGTTAGGGGGTGCTAGCGTTTTTTTCTCTCTCTCTTTCTTTGATTTGCTGTGATTTGAGTTTTGTTTATTTATTATTTTTATTGTTATCTTTTTTATGGGGTTATCGCCATGTGGAATTGGGTGTGATGTGTTAGTTAATCGCGTCCTTGTTAATATGAGTCCTTACCCCCAAGGTATAATGATAAAGAAAATGGATTTCATAACAACTACATGCTACCTTTTAACCCATGTCCTTAAAAGGTTTCCGTCAAATGGTTATGGCTATGCTATTGTGGCCTTTTTATTGTATATTCTCGAAAAAAAAAACATTATGCTTTAAAAAAAAACATGGACTAAGACAGAATGAAAATGATAGGATGTTTCATTCTCTCGTGTGGAGATATAAGTGTGCAATATGTTTAAAATAGTGGGATTTTTTGCGGAGTCGGAGTCGGGACATTTTTTACCGACTCCAGCAACACCAAATTCCTTCCGACTCCGCGACTCCGACTCCACAGCCCTAGTCTTACTAGTACGACACTACAGCGGCCCTGTCAACAGACCACATGCATTTCCTTCGTATGCTCAAGCTTGGAAACAGACGTATTTCCCTTTTATATGTTGTTCATGATTGGAAACAAATATATATCCTTTTGTATGTGTATTGTTCAAGCTTGGAAAGACCTTTATCTCTCTCGCAAGGAACGAGAAATCCCTTGAAGACTCTTGTTAAGGTCGTGTAACATAAAGGCAGCGCGTGGAGTCTGCTTTGGCTCACGGGCTGAGGCACAGTCGACTTACATCTTTTTTTTTCCTTTTTCAGTGTAAATAGCTTTGCAAAAGAAAAGATAAAGAAATACAGGTATGAGTGCATTTTTTTTTCCGCGTTTGAAATTTGGGGAAAAATGTGTTAGTAGATGTGACAGGATTTTATGTAATAGAAATGAGAAACAGGATAGAGAGAAAGAAAGAAAATAAAAGACGAAAAAAAATACGTGAATCATGGATAAAGCTGAACATTTGTCCTGATGACAGTTTTGTGTCACGTGCTTTTTCATTCTCTCTGAAACTTTATGTCCCATTGGACGCTCGTATTTTCCTGGAATCAGTCACACGCCCCCCCCCCCCAAAAAAAAAAAAAAAAAAAAAAAAAAAGCGGGGGTGGGCGAGTGAAGCGACCCCTTTGGACCGGGAGAAGGACCGCTTCGCTTACCTACCCCCCCCCCCTCCGCCTTGGACCGGGAGAATGACCGAAGGACCGTTTCGCTTCCTATCCCCCCCTCGCCCCCCTCAACCGGTCCAGCTCCCGGTCCCTTGTCGCTCGCCCTAAGGGCCCACCAGCCGCCCTTGCCGCTGCCTGCCACAGCCGCCGCGCCCGAGAGGTGAGTTCTGTCTTGTGTATTCAAGGAGTGACGTTAGTTAGGAGGTTTAGGGGTTAGTAAGTAAGCGAGATGCCTGTAAGGGATTGTTTCGTTTTTCTTTTTTTATCCTTCTGGGAAAAAAATGATTGGGACAGTAAATGAGTGTAAAAAAAAAGAAAATAATACATACATGCACGCATACATACATACGTACGTACATACGTACGTACATGTATACACACACACACTTATGCGTATATGTGTGTACACACACACACACACACACACACACACACACACACACACACACACACACACACACACACACACACACACACACACACACACACCACAAATATATATATAATATATATATATATAATTATATATATATATATATATATATATATATATATTACGATAAACACAAGATGACATACATACGTACAACATACTCAAAACAGGATGGAACAAACCAAACACGACAGGCACACAAACACGAGGATACGAACAAATCAGTGCGATTATGACGTGGCTGACGAAGGAATGCCAGCAGGGTTACAGATCCGGCCGCGAGTGGGAGTGATGCGATTTAAACGCTTGTCTTTGGAATCGCATCGCGCGGGAGGAGGAGAGGAAGGGGCGGGTCTCAGGGGGATGGGGGGGGGGGGAGGAAAAGGGAGGAAGGGGAAGGCGAGGAATGGGAATAGAATGGGTGAATGAGGTGGGAGAGGGAGGGATGGAAAGGATGGAAGGAAAGAGGGAGGGAGGATGGTGGGGTGGGAGGGACAGGCGGAGAAAGAGAAAGAGAGAGAGAGAGAGAGAGAGAGAGAGAGAGAGAGAGAGAGAGAGAGAGAGAGAGAGAGAGAGAGAGAGAGAGCGAAAGAGAAATAGAAAGAGAGAGAGAGAGCAAGAGCGAGAGAGAAAGCGACAGCGAACAGGTAGATGAAATAACAGTTGAGCTGAAAATAGCACCAGTATAAATGTCATGGGTAGATCACAAATACCGAGGACGACAAAGAAACTGGGTTGGCTCACCCACTGACTGACGTAGGTGGAAATACGGTCCTTTGTAAGTATTCTTAACGAAGTATTTATTTTTTTTACATCAAGTTATTTATTTGTAAGTTATTTGTAACAAGTTATTTATTTGTAAGTATTTGTTAACAAGTTATTTATTCTTTATTTGTTGGTAACAAGGGTGGGATGGCAAAGGCTTTCATCTTTTATTTTCTTAATAAATTATTTTTTTTATTGTTGCAAAATCTGTTTACTTCATTGACTTAGAAATTATTGCAGTTATTGCAATGAGTTGATTTTTGAGGCGTTTTGGCATTGTAAGGAGGAAATGAATAAATGGGCGTATTAATTTATTTGTTTAATTGAATAGTAAATTGATTATTTTGTTGTCCTTTCATAATTCTGGGGTGGCTTTTATTAGAACATTTAATCACAGGCTCGACTCATCCAGTCACCTAATCAGTCACATCCAGTCACCCAGTCACTCACCATCCAGTCACCCAGTCGTTCACTCATCCAGTCACCCAACCACTCACCAGTAGTCACCCAATCACTCAATCATCCAGTCACCTAATCACTCACCGACCCAGTCACTCACTCATCCAGTCAGCAGTCAATCACTCATCCAATCACCCATTCACTCACCCATCCAGTCATCCTTTCGCTCACTCATCCAGTCACCCTATCAGTTCACTCATCCGTCACCCAGTCAGTCACTCACCTGGCACCCAATCAGTCATTTATCCAGTCACTCGCTCATCCAGTCAGCCATCCAGTCACCCAGCCCCTCGCGATAAGCTCCGGGCAGTAACGCGCGCTGCTACAAAATCAACATCGTCCTCTTTGACATTTCAGCGTGTCCGGAAGCTAGTTTTTTTTCCCATGAACAGTCCTCTGCCAGTCTCGCATGTTGCAATAAACCGTATGCAACAACAGTCGAAATAAATGAAAAGGCAGCACGTCGCCGGTGTGTTGTGGGGGGGGGGTAGGGGTGGTAAGAGTGTAAGGGGGTAAGGGGAGGATGAGGGTAAAGGGAGGGTAAGGAAAGATTGGGTAAGGATAGGGTAAATGTAGGATAAGGTGGATAAAGGGTAGGTAAGGATAAGGTAAGGATAGGGGTAATGGTAAGGGTAAGGTGGGGATAGGGGGGTGAGGGCGTTCCAGCTGCTCTGACAGTGGTACTTCACAAATGCACGCAGTTCGTTCAGGCAAAACGGCTAAACCCACGTTCATTAGCTCGCTGAAGGTGCACTCCAAGTCTATCCCAAGCTTATTCGAAGCGTATATATACCAAGCCTCTCCTAAGATTATTCCAAGCCTTTCCCAAGCCTATTCTAAGCATATCCTAAGCCTATCCCAAGTCTATCCCAAACCCATTTTAAGCCTGTCCTTTTGGGAGTACATTCTTGCCAAAGACCCCCCACACACACACCTCTCCAGACCTCTTCCTATCCTCTAGGCTTAGAAGTGGGTGGAGAGGGACCAACTTTACGGGGTCGAGGCTGTCAAAGGGGCGAGCGAAGATGAACAAGAGAAAATCCATATTTCGCCACAAACCAAAGGGCAGTGGAGAAGGGAGGGGGTTTAAGGGGAGGTGGAGGACGAAAGGGAAGGGGCGTAGGGTGGATAAAAGGGACGAGAAAAAGTAGGGAGAAAAGATTCCCTAATGTTACACGTACGCATGCAAGCCTGAATAAACACACGCACAAACACACACACACACACACACACACACACACACACACACACACACACACACACACACACACACACACACACACACACACACACACACACACACAAAGAAAAACGATAACTGGTCCTGGGTCGAATTTTGCACGCCCGTGTGTTTTGATTTCCGTGTAGGAGAGAAGTCATTTATAGTCCTTGCTGGCCTTAATGGCGTTTCTGATGACGCTTTGCAGTCGTGGCAGTCTTCTTGCCAGTCACGGTTCAGTGAAATATTTCTTACTGGTATCATGCAACTGCTTATTAACGTCGCTGTTGCCAACATTACCGAGAATAATGAAGCACTCAGTATTATAAACATTGGCATTGTGTTTAGAATTCCAGCGTTCACAAACAGTGTTTTGTTGATGTCCGGAGTTATTTGAAATTGTGTAATGTGTTTGCAGTGCCTTTTATGTAAAAGATTGATTGCTGAGTTTGGTGATGCCTATGGCGTTATTATAAGTAGTCGTGTATTGAACGTTAATAAGAATGAGGGTATATATTTTTGAGTTTTACTTTTATTTATTCTTGTATATCTATTGGATTTTGTTGCGCCGCTATTCCGTTCTGTTTGCCTTTATCCTGAATTGATTTGTTTTATCGAACCTTATAATAAGGATTCTCATTTTCGTCACTTCATTCCGTTTGTCATTTCTGTTACTTCTCACCTCGCTTTCCCGTTTTCTCTCTCTCCCTCTTTTGTTCTTTTTTCCCCGCCCTCTTCCTCGCCATGCCACCTCCTTTTCCTCCTCTCTTTCCTCTCCGCCTCTTCCTCCTTTCCCCCCTCTCCCCTTACCCATCTCCTCTAGCCTTTCCCCTCTTTCCTATCTCTCCCCTTTCACTCTTCCTCCCTCCCCTCTTTCCCTACCCCGTCCTCCCTTTTCTCCCATCTATCTCCCTCATCTACCCGTCCTCCTTCCCCTCCTTCGCATCCCTTCTCTTCCTTCCTCCTCATCCTCCCATCCCTCTCCCTCCCCTCCCTCCTCTTCCCCATCTCCATCCCTCCTTTCCCTCTCCCCCTCCTCCCTCACCTTTGCTCCCCTTCCCTCACCCCCCTCTTCTTCCTCCCTCCTCCCTCCCTCGCCTTTCCTCCCCTTCCCTCCCGTGCCCTCCCGTGCCCTCGACCTCCCCCTGACGTGCCCTCGACCTCCCCCTGACGTGACCTATCTTGGGAGGATCTCGTGTGTGGCGAAACTCCTCAGCTGTCTGTTTGACCGCCGCGTCTTACCCCATTGAGCCTCTTACAAGTTTATCGCCCTTATTTCGGTCGGGGCAGTGGCCTGTTTTTTGAGGGGGTTACATTATTTGTTTGTGTGGTGTTTCTGATTTTTTCTTAGTGTTGTTTTGTTTTTGTTTTTGTTGTTGATGTTTTTGCTTTGCGGTATTGCTATTCTTATTGGTGTTATTGTTGATGTTGCTATCGATGTTATTATCGTCGTTGTCTGCATCATAATCATCACATTATCATCATCATCACCATCATCATCATCATCATCATCATCATCATCATCATCATCATCATCATCATCATCATCATCATCATCATCACTATCACTATCTCTCACTATCACATTCACTATCACATTCACCATCATCATCACTACTATTATTATTACTACTACTACTACAACTACTATTACTATTACTATTACTATACTACTACTTTTACTTATACCATCACCACCACTACCGATATCACCATACAATTTCAATATTACAATAATCAGTAACTTCGAACCGCAAGATAACCCCCGGAAAACATTTATCTTCCCCTGCGAAGTCAGAGCCTTTTGAAAACTGTAAATTCGCCAGTTAATATTTTTTCGCGTTAACCAATAAACGGCTGGAAAAGGGCACATGCAATTTTGAGACCGTCTTTTGTCTTTTATAGTAGTGAAAGTTGGCTGCGTCTATAGCGCCGTTTGCCACTAGCTTTTAAATTACGTTTTTTCCCCTTTTTCTACTCTCCTGTTGCCTTTTGATGTTCACTTTGATATTTCGCTCGTCGTTTGTGTAAGTGGAGGAGTTCGTTTCTTTATGTGGTAGAGTTATCGGGTTTAATTATTTTTTTTATATGCGAAATTATGAATTTAATTATTTATACTCTGTTAGAGTTTTGAAATTTACCCCAATTTTATTAATCGTTTGTATATTTTTAAAAATTGGACCAAAAGTATTTGATAGTGAAATGTGCGT
>NC_051397.1:39571139-39573639 GCF_015228065.2 Penaeus monodon | reverse complement strand
TATATATATATGCATACATGTATATATACAGTATATGTGTGTATGTGTATTTATGTATATATATGTATATGTATGTGTACACACACACACACACACACACACACACCCACAACACACACACACACACACACACACACACGCACACACACACACACACACACACACACACACACACACACACACACACACACACACACACACACACACACACACACACACACACACACACACACACACACACACATATATATATATATGTCTGTGTGCATGTGTGTATGTATGTATGTATGTATGTATATTCCTGTTATTTATTATATATGAGTAATCTCAACCTCTTGAAGAATATCTTGGATTGAACATCACGCCACATTTGGCTTTGGCAACATGGGGCTCATGTATCTTGTGAGGGAGCTGGTGATTGGCTTAGCTTTCAACACGAGGGACCAATCATAAGGGCCTTTACTGATGCTAAGAACTAGAGATGATTGATTACTGTGTAGGGTCTCTAGAAGAAGGAAGGGGCTTTGGAGCTCTCCCGCCCTCCCTCGTGTATGCCCTCTCTCTTTCCCTCCCTCTGTCTCTCCCTTGCTCTCTCTCTCTTTGTATCTCTGTTTCTCTCTGTCTCTTTCTGTCTCTCCCTCCCTCCCTCCCTCTTCCTCCCTCCCTCCCTCCCTCCCCCTCCATCCATCCATCCATCCGTCCGTCCCTCCCTCCCTCCCTCCCTCCCTCCCTCCCTCCCTCCCTCCCTCCCTCCCTCCCTCCCTCCCTCCCTCCCTCCCTCCCTCCCTCCCTCCCTCCCTCCCTCTCTCTCTCTCTCTCTCTCTCTCTCTCTCTCTCTCTCTCTCTCTTTCCCATGCCTGTGCGCGGACGTTTTGCAAGTATGACCACAGAATTTTGGCTTCGTCGCACGCCGAGTTAGAGCCAGTATGTCGGAGAAAATTGTTGAGGAGTGGAAAGTTAGACAGTCATTTTGGCCAAGGAACTAATCCCTTTACGGCGGCTAGTGAAGTTGCGTGTCGGCGGGAGAATTAGATTTATTCGTGTGAAATATTTACGTTTTTGCGGTTCAAGGGATGATTAAATTATGGCTGGAATAACCCGTTGTGTTTTTCTTTAACGTTTGAATATAAATATATATATTTGTATCATTGGTGAATATTTCTGTAATTTTCGTAATTTTGTGTTTATCATAATTTCTTGATTATTGGATATATAAAGTTGTGGTTTGATCAAAAGCAGTTTATTAATGTGAAGTTGACGTGCCTTCATGTTCTTAACATTTAGTTTGGCCCATGCATTCGTGTGTGTGTGTGTGTGTGTGTGTGTGTGTGTGTGTGTGTGTGTGTGTGTGTCTGTGTGTGTGTGTGTGCGTGCGTGCCTATCAGCGTCCATGCGTGCATGTACGAATATATTGTAGTCGTTCTAGCTATTCGTGCATGTTTAATGACCTTGTCTTTGTCTCATTGCCCCCCCCCCCTGCGCCCATCCCCGGAGCCGGTCCCGCTCCCTCGTCGAAACTGGGCAATAAGCTCTCCTCTGCCGCCGCCAAGTGGCCGCCCGCCTCCTTGTCGACCCTGAGCCCGCCCTCGCGCCGTCCGTCGATAAACATTGACCCGAGTAATATCCGATAAACTGAAGGCAAACACATCCGGCTCCTCGAGAACGGCACTTAACGGGTAGTGGCGGCGACGGTGGGGGAGGGGGGAGGGGGAGGGAGAGAGACTTCGGAGTATAATCTGTGTTATCAGCTGATTGGCTTGGTCGGGAGAGGGGGGGGGACACGGAGGTTCGGGGCGCGATGGTCGAGATTCGCGTCGGGAGAGAATAGGCGCGGCGATCCTATGGGAGAGGAAGCGTTAGCGAGAGGATTACTCGAGTATGGGCACGTCGGCGCTACGTTCGCGGGTCGGAGGGCCTGGTCGGGGGGCGGGGGCTGGAATGGGTATTTATTTATTCGGAGGTTTATTTGATGTTTATCATCGGCGGCATCATCGTTGTGACCGCCACCGCCACCACCATCATCATTATTATTATCATCTCGTTCCACTTCACTCCCCCTCCCTCCCTCCTCCCTCCCTCTCCCCTTGTCATCCCCTCGTTTCTCTTCTGCCTGTTCAGTTCTCGTCCTTTGCGTCCTCTCCGTCTTCATCTGGTGCGGCGTTGGCGTTTTTGTTGGTTTCTCGCTTGTTCACTACTTTCTTCTCCATTCTTTTACTCTGTCCTCCGCTCCTCTCTTGTCCTGTCTTCCCCTCCTTCTTTCTCTGCCTCTCGTTCATCGATTTTTTCTCCCTCCCCTTTTCTTGGTTTCTCGCTGTTCCTACTTTCTCTCCCATTCTTCTCCCTCCCACTCCCTCCCCCCCTCCTCCTTTCCTCCCTCTCCTCCCCCCCCCCCTATTTTCCTCCCTCCTCCTCCCTTCCTCCTCCCTTTCTCCCCCTTCCCTTTTTTCCCCATTCTCCTCTTTCCCCTCCTCCCTCCGCCTCCCCTCCCCCTTCCTCTTCC
>NC_051397.1:39567006-39571039 GCF_015228065.2 Penaeus monodon | reverse complement strand
CTCCTCTCCTCCTCCTCCTCCTCCTCCTCCTCCTCCCTCCCCCCCCTCTCTTCCTCCTCCTCTATCTCCTCCACCTCCTCCTCCTCCAACACATATCTCCCCCGTCGACCAGATAGTTACAGAAACAGAAAAAGAAGGAAAGAAGCAGTAAAGCGAAAACAGATGAACGGGGAACAAAGAACAAGGGATAGAAAAAGTCGAGCGAAAGCAGCGCCAAAACGCAGACGACCATCCCAGCCGACGCGGCGTAGACTGAGAGGCGTTACGCACGAGGGGTAATAGCATTGCAGATGGTCTTTGCAACCTGGTCTAATTGCAGGCGTTGCAGTGAAACACGAAGGATGACTATTAAGGCTGGGTGTTAGGGTTTAGAGAGAGAGAGGGGAAAGGGGAGGGAGAGGGAGAGGAAGAGAGGAGGGAGAGGAAGAAAGGGGGGAGAGGGAGGGAGAAGGGAGAAAGGAGAGGGAGAGAGACAAAAGACAAAGACGACGAATAGGAGATAAACTAGAGTGATATCTAAGATTAGGAAGATAAGCTGCAGACGTAAGTTCAGATTAGGGATGAAGCGCGAGAGGCTTAGGGTACGAGGCGACCCCCGTAAATAGAACAGGCGGACACGAAGAACAAGGTTTAATCTGAAGAACAAAGATTGACCACAAGCCGAAGCAAACGGATTCTGCAGAGGGCCGTCGGACTTACGCTAATAGTGACACAGAGACGCAGAGATGAGCGGGAAAATCTGCGCTAATGATTGGCAGGGAACACTCAGAATGGCACTGCTCTGGCGGGAGATTTTACTCTAGAGGAATTTCGCACTTCTTCACTGTTAGTGAAATCGGACGAGTACGCTCCGTCATCAAGGCGTTCGTTATAATGGCAGAAAGTTTAGTTAAGGAAGGCCATTCACGGTTTCCGATTTTTTTTGTTTGTTTTTCCAATCACAGTGGAGATGCTGTTCAGGTGAATCTCATTTTCGATTTTTTCCCCTAATTAGTTGGAATGCTCTCTCGGCGCTTGTGCTATTTAAATAGGAGGTACTCGGATTTTTTTCTTTTTCTAACAACTCTGAATGTTTTCCCAGATGCTGTTAAAGCAGACGATTTCAGTTTTTTATTCTCAAAATGCTATCTCGAATGTTGATTAGCTAATAGTCTATTTTTATTTTCTAATCATTCCGAAATGGTTCTTAAGAGTGTTGTTTAGTGAGGGGGTGCTCGATTTTATATTCTCTTACCATTTTCTAATGATCTAAAATGCTCTCACAGATAACATTTAGACGTGATATTCTTTTTTGAATACTCTAAGCGGCTTTTCAGAAGCTCAGTTTACACATATCGCGAGCAGGAGAAGCGAAGAAATTCCGAAAAGTCCCAAGCACCTGTCTCTGTGTGGCCACCCTCACTCTGCCACGTGTGTGCCCTGGGGGGGGGTGAGGGGGGGGAGAGCCGCCACGACCAGTCATCACACGAGCTCCTTGAAGGCAGCTGCTGTAGGGAAGGACCTCAGTCTGGGGGGGGGGGGCGGAGACGGTGGAGTGCGCGCCCGAGGGGGAAGGGAGATCCTTCGGGAGAAATTGAGGAGGTGAGAAGTGCCCGCGACGCTACGCAGGAGAGGCTGCTAGTGGAGGGGAGGAGGGGTAGGGGACTCGAGAGAGGGGGGGGGGACTCGAGAGGGCGGTGGGGATGGAGTTTGCCCGCAGAGAGGAAGCGGACTGGAGCGGGAAGAGGGAAAGAAGGAAGGAGAGAAAGGGAGATAGAACGAGGAGAGAGGGGGAAGAGGAGAGAAGGGGAGGGAGGGAGAGAGAAAGAGAAGAGGGAGAAAGAAGAGAGAGGGAGAAAGAAAGAGAGGAGAGAGGGACTTCCCTTTACACAATCACACACATATTTATCAGATCATGGCGAGCTTTTAGAAAGGAGGAGGGAGAAAATGAAGAAGAAATAAAAAGAGAGGTATCAGAGATTCCTGGATCGACTCAACACAGACATGAGAAGAGGGGACGGGTGGAAGAGGGGCCGAATGGGGGAGGAGGAGGAAGAGGAAGAGGAGGAAGAAGAAGAAGAGGAAGAAGAAGAGGAGGAAGAAGAAGAGGAAGAAGAAGAAGAGGAAGAAGAAGAAGAGGAAGAAGAAGAAGAGGAAGAAGAAGAAGAGGAAGAAGAAGAAGAGGAAGAGAAAGAGGAGGAAGAAGAGGAAGAACAAAAAAAAAGAAGAGGGAGAGGAAGAGGAAGGGGGCGGCGGGTGAAGGGAAAGGGAGGAGGGAGGGTGGAGGGGAGGCCGCACATCGAACGTTCGACTGTTCAATCAAGCTGCGCGAGGGTTCAGAGGGGAAAAAAGAGGCTTGAGCAAGGCGAGACCCCTCATGTCGCGAGGGGAAGACGCCGAGGGAAAGGAAGAGGAAGAGGGCGGAGGATTACATTAAGAGAGGGGAAAGGGGAGCGAAACTTGAAGTGATGAAGTGCGGGAGATTCGGTAATTGTTTGAAGACGAGGGGAAACAATATTACTTGAAGCGGAATGGCTTCGACCCCTTCCGGTGATGTGCTCAGGGATAAGGCGCGATTCGAATAATGAAATGCCTATATCTATATCTATATCTATATCTATATCTATATCTATATCTGTATCAATATTTGAGAATAGTTATCTATCTGCTTATCATTCCGTTTTTTTGTTTTTGTTTTGTTTTTTCTTTGCACGCAAACAAAACCCACTCAACCCACCCCACACCACCCATACATGCACGCACGACACACACACACACACACACACACACACACACACACACACACACACACACACACACACACACACACACACACACACACACACACACACACACACACTAATAGGATTCAGATACATATTGTACAGTAATGCTTCCGGTATATTCTTTTTATAACAGTTCATTTATTTATGAGATTTGTGGTGCTGCGCTTATTGTTTGAATGCGAGTCTTAATTACATTTATTTATTCATTCAAGCTGCTTATTGTAGTTATTCACTCACTCACTCGTTTACACACCCACTTGAACTCTTATTCTCTCTCTCTCTCTCTCTCTCTCTCTCTCTCTCTCTCTCTCTCTCTCTCTCTCTCTCTCTCTCTCTCTCTCTCTCTCTCTCTCTCTTACACACACAGCATGTAAATATACATCAGAATTCTCTGTATCACAAATGCTTAATTTAGAAACAGTTTGCAATGATATTCCGTCGGCCGTTCATTTCACAGATCAGTAGTTCAGGACTTCTGTGGGAGACCGGTGGCTGTGGGAAGGGAGGATGAGGCAAGGATCTGTGGGAAGGAAGGGGAAAATGAGTTGTGGGAAGGAGAGCGAAGCAAGAGACTATGGTGGGCTGTGGGAAGGAGAGCGAAGCAAGAGACTATGGGAGGGAGAGTGAAGCAAGAGGCTGTGGGAGGAAGAGGGAGTTTGGGATGAGTAAGAGAGCAGATTGGTGGTGGGGGAGGGAGGGGTGATGGGGCGAAGGGAGGGAGGAGAGTTATCTCTTATAGCACTCCGAGGGGAGTTGGGAGAGCTTAAGGGATGTACGAAAAATGGGAGCACCGGAGAGTCAAGGAAACAGAACCTTCTCCCTAGAGCGCCTTGAGCACCCTCCCTTAAACCTCCCTGGAAGCCCTCCCCCAAAACCCCTGGACACCCTCCCCTAAGCCTCCCTGGAACTCCATCCCCTAATAAGCCCCCTGGAAGCCCCTCCCTTAATAAGCCCCTTGGAAGCCCCTCCCCTGAAAACCCACAGGAGAAGCGAACGGGAAATGAGGAGCCTCTGCAGCATTCCTTTGGAGAGCTAATGTCCCGTTGTGACCGCATGGAAGTGGTCGCGGCAGCCTGGGTGGGGTGGGGTGGGGGTAGGAGTGTGGAAGGGGGGTAGGAGGGGAGGTGGACGTGGGCGGGGGTGTGGGGGTGAAGAGTAGGGTGGGGGTGAGGGGGGCAGGGGTGGGGTTTATACAGGGTTCGGTTATTTCTAAGGAAAAGGTTTTGGGATAAAATGTGCGTCATCAGTTTCATGACTCTTGGTGTATT
>NC_051397.1:39554184-39561906 GCF_015228065.2 Penaeus monodon | reverse complement strand
GGGGTTTTTTGCAACCCGCCCCCCCCAACAGGGTAATTTCAAAAAAGGTGATAAATCCCCCAATCGTTAATTACAAGATCACTCATTAGACTTTTGAAACTTAAGCACCGTAGCTATCTAACGGCCTTTTTGTTAGCTCGTCTGCATCACAAACAGCCCGGGCTAAATCGAAAATTCTTAAAGGCCCAACCATCAATATTATTTTTATTCATATTTTTGGGATAACCCCCTTTTATACCACGAGACATTTTAAAACCCGCGGGAGCATTTTGTCACGAGCAAACCCATACATTTTTGGGGATTCACAGATAAATTTTAACCTTATGGTAAAACATATATTTCAAAAACAAAAAAAAAATAGTATCCAAAGTTGATCAACATTTTTTTGAAAATTGGTTCCTTCGTGAAATCACATTTCCCACCAATCATCGGAAAAAAAGCTTGCTGTTTGGGTCGAAAGTGCTGATTGCTTGGCTCTCTGGGCCCAAATCAACGACTTCCAAGAGGTGACTTCTCGAACCCCAGGAGGTAGACACTTCATCATAAGGCGCTACTTAAAATCCTGCATACTCACTCACTCACTCTCTCTCTCTCTCTCTCTCTCTCTCTCTCTCTCTCTCTCTCTCTCTCTCTCTCTCTCTCTCTCTCTCATATATATATATATATATATATATAATATATATATATATATATATATATATAGATATATATATATATATATATATATATATATATATATATAATATATATATATATATATATAATATATATATATATATATATATATATATATATATGAGAGAGAGAGAGAGAGAGAGAGAGAAAAGAGAGGGGAGAGAGAGAGAGAGAGAGAGAGAGAGAGAGAGAGTGAGTGAGTGAGGTATGCAGGATTTTAAGTAGCGCCTTATGATGAAGTGTCTCCCTCCTGCGTTTCGAGAAGTCACCTTTTGGAAGTCTGTTGATTGGCCGAGAGAGCCATAGCAATCAGACACTTTCGACCAATCAGCAAGCTTCTTTCCGATGATTGGGGTGCAGATGTGATTTCACGAAGGAACCAATTTCAAACAAAAGTTGATACAAGCTTTGTGATACATATGTTTTTTGTGATTTCTGAAATATATGTTTTACCATAATGGTTTTAATTGATCTGTGAATCTCACCAAAAGGGGTATGTGTGTTTGCTCGTGACAAAAAGCTCCCTGCGGTTTTTAATATGTCTCGTGGTATAACAGGGATGTATCCAAAAGTATGAATAACAAATATTGATGGTTGGCCTTTAAGAAGTCTTCGATTTAGCTCGGCTGTTTTTGATGCAGACTGAGCTAACAAGAAGTGCGTTAGATATGCTACTGTGCTTAAGTTTCAAGAGTCTAATGAGTGATCTTGTCAGAGGATTATACGATATTGGGTGATTTATCACCTGTTTGATAATTACCATGTGGTCGGGTTGCAAGCACAATGGAATCTTAAGTTTATATCAGGAAATATATGTTTTTCTTCACGTTCTGAACGAAACCTTTTTGGTCGTCAGGTGTTAAGAACATTGACTGTATATAGCTTGGTGAGGAGTATCTTCTATGGTTTTATCTTTGTTAATTACAAAAATTGGCCAATTTGGTGTCAAGGAAAAGGTGAAATGTATTTTAGTGTTCCACAGACTTGTAAAGAAATGTTCACTCGACAGATTTGCTTATTGTTTAATAAGTTTTCTTTTGGAGTGTGAAATAATTGTAAAGACGTAGGCGTATACTGTTGTTATTGATCTTGCATGGTAAAAGGTGAAATTCACCTGAAAATTATTACTTTGTTGAAATAATAATGAGTTGTTTTTATTACTTCTAGTTATAAGACTTATTTCGTGATATTTTTGATAGGGTAATTATTTACAAATACTTTTTTAAAATATATCGATATCTCTCCCCCATTCCCACTTATTTTTTTCTAGTCGAAGACAGTGAGATATAAAAAAAGATTTTATTTGATTGAAAAATACATGACTCACTTGCAGGCACATGTGAATCCTAAGGATACGTTGCTTAACCTGTTTCATGACATAATAAGAAATTTCTCTCTCTTCGCTTTAAGCAGATGGATGAATTTACTTCCATTGCAATGGTGTGTTGTAGTTGCAGTTTAATCCCTTGGCGAACTGTAACGTCCACAGACAAGCAATCTGTGGTCACATTCGGAAACTTTGTGCTTTTTATGTTATTTCTGTAGCTGTGAGAGAGCAGCTGTAAAATGTTGGATACCATTTTTTTTTCTTACTTATGTGTGGGAATGTTTGGGTGTGTGTGCGAATGAGAGAGAGAGAGAGAGAGAGAGAGAGAGAGGAGAAGAGAGAGAGAGAGAGAGAGGAGAGAGAGAGAGAGAGAGAGAGAGAGAGAAAGAGAGAGAGAGAGAGAGGAGAATGTGTGTGTGTGTGTGTGTGTGTGTGTGTGTGTGTGTGTGTGTGTGTGTGTGTGTGTGTGTGTGTGTGTGTGTGTTTTACTTCTCACTTTTATTTATTCTGCTTTTGAATCTAACTAAGACACACACACACACACACACACACACACACACACACACACACACACACACACACACACACACACACACACACACACACACACACACAGATGCATGCATACACACTTACGTACATACATACATACGTACATACATACATACATACATACATACATACATACATACATACATACATACATACATACATACATATACACACAACAAATACACACACACATACACACAACAAATACACACACACACACATACACACAACAAACACATACACACACAAACACACACATACACATACATACACGTACATACACATACACATACATACACATACAGATATACATACACATACTCATATACACACGTGTGTGTTTGTGTCTGTGTGTGCGTGTCCGTATCCGTGTATTTGATGCAGGTTTGTTTGTATTCCTTTTTACATTTACTGTCTTTTCTATTTGCTTTTAAATTCTCGTTTGACGCGACATGTTGACTTGAGAATAACTAATATAGCATCGATCTTCTACCCTTGGCCAGAAGCTCATTGTTTGCAAGTTATTTTCCTCTTAGACGATCTAACTTTTCAGATATATTGTAGGAATATATATCTAGTTACGTAACCAGTAGTTTGTTTATTTGACCGTACTTTATATAATTACTCTTGTCTAGCTAATCACGAGATCTGCATTTTGTGCCCTGTCTCCTCTTAAGCACTTTAACCATGTCTTTCTCTCTTTAAAAAGAAAACAGTATGACTCCAGGATGACGCCTAGAGGTGTGACGTCATAAGTGTGACGTCACTAAGGGAGCGCGGGACTAAATACTTACCTAATCGAAGAGAGAATAAATGACAAAAGTGGCGGGGATGTTAGGGTTTTGTATCATATCGTTTTTATACGCATGTAACCAGAATTGTAACTGAAGGAATAGAAGGGAAATGTAACTGAATAATTTGATTAATAAACGAATAAAAGTCTTGTAGCGTGTTTGAATGCTTTCCCCGAGTTTCTGATATCGTATGGAGATCCTGGTCGGCAAGAGCAACAACGACAACAGCAAGAAGCAACAAAAGAGAAAAAAAGGAGATACAAACACACACACACACACACACACACACGAAAAGATAAAATATATGTGCTCAGATTATCCAGGTTTTGTCATTTTAAGCAAAAGAGATTGGTCACACCACACGCTATGGCAGTGATGATAAGAAATACTGATATAATTGAAAAATGTGCAGATAAAGATGAAGAATATATAGATACAAGTAAATGAAAGACACAAATTAAGGATACACAGCCAAAGAAGAAACGTCATGGAAATATTAGCTGTTACAAGAAGGAAAGGGAATTAGTTATAACACATACGGAAATCTGTTAAGTCCACATGAGAATAGTAAGGACACTATTTCTAATAATGAGTTCAGTGTTGATTGTCAGAATGCCAATGGTGGTAATAATAAATATCAGTAATGATAATCATAATAGCAATAATGTTGATGTCAGTGATGATCATCAACATCAGTAATGACAATATCAAATGTAATAATGATAACCACAACATCATTAATGATAATAAAACATAACAGAATAGTAAGTAAAAACAAATACATAAATTATAAAAAAAGAGCAAAACAAGAAATAAATCAGTTATAAAGAGCCCAAAGAATTGATAAATAGAAATAAATTAATGATGATGATTAAGACTCCTCCTCCTCCACGATGATCGCAGGATGACATCCCATGACACGAGGTCGAAGAAGGTCGTCTCGCCTGACCTCTACACGGGCGCGGGCTGTGTGTGGAGCAGCTAAATTTAGATAATGGTTTCTTCAAGGCCTTGAGTTAGTGTAATTTGAACCTTCTTCCTCCCTCCCCCCCCCCTCATCGTTCCCCCTACACCCTCCTTAATCTCTTTCTCATTTTCTCTTCTCTTCTCTTCTCCCAGTATTTAAAGGATTTTTTTTTCTTTTTCTCAAGATTTTTTCTCCCTTCAGTATTTGATTTTCCCCATTTTGCTTTTTTAAAAGAATTCACTCTTTTCTTCTTTATGTGTGTCGTTTATTCTACTTCCATTCTCGTTTATCCCCTCACCCCATGTTCTTTCCTCTCCTCGTCTATCCTCCCTATCCCTCTCTTCCCTTTGCTCTTCCCTTCTCTCTCTCTCTCTCTCTCTCTCTCTCTCTCTCTCTCTCTCTCTCTCTCTCTCTCTCATCCACTCCTCTTCTCTTTTGCTCTCTCTCATCCATTTCCTCTTCCTCCTCTCGCCCGCTTCTCTTCCCATTTTTCTTCCATTTCTTCCTCCTCTTCTCGCTCACCCCCTTCCGCTTCTCGCCTCCCCCCCTTCCCCTTTCCGCTCTCCTTATTCCCTTCTCGCCCACTCTTCTTTCCCTATCACTTCTCCCTCTTCCTCCCCTTTTCGCCCACCCCTCTTCCCCTTCCGTCCCCCTTCTCATCCTCTTCTCATCCACCCTTCTTCCCCCTTTCGTTCCCTCTCCTCATTCCCCCACGAAGCAGGGCAAAGGGACGGGGAAGATGTACTGCGTAATTCTGGGATAATTTTGGACTTCACTTAAACGATTTCTGATCCCCGAAGAGGCGTTTCTCATTCGCCAAACCTCCCCTCGCGCTGCTTTTCTTCTCGATCAATGATCTCTTTTTTTTCTTTTTCTTTCTTTCTTTTATTATTATCTTTATCATTATTATTATTATTGTTGTTGTTATCATCGTCATCGTCATCATCATCATCATCATCACCATCACCATCACCATCACCACCATCACCATCTAAATAGATTTATATATATATATATATATATATATATATATATATATTTATATATATATATATATATATTTTTTTTTTTTTTTTTTTTTTTTTTTTTTTTAAGTGGAAATTTCCTTTCATTTTTTCCACGCCGCATACCGTAGTTGCCCGTGATGAATTGAAGCGTTTATTTTGATATGCATTTTTCCCGGTACGAGGCAGTGCTGTGTAATCAGGTTTGTATGCAGAATAAAAAAAATAAGTATGAAATAAACGGTGAAAATTGTGTTGGGGATAATAAAAGTTGGAAAAACAAATATTTGTGTTATATAGTAAATGATATATAAGAATGTAATAAGATGGATGCGCGCTTGTTATCTGTATATCTGTCCGTCTGTATATCTATACATACAAATATACATAGGTACATCTGTCTATATACATATACACATAGACGCACAAACACACACACACACACACACACACACACACACACACACACACACACACACACACACACACACACACATATATATATATATATATATATATATATATATATATATATATTTTTGTTTTTTTTTTTTTTTTTTTTTTTTTTTTTTTTTTTGTTTTTTTTTTTTTTTTTTTTTTACGGTAGGTTCATGTTTGAGCCGCCGTGGTCACAGCATGATACTTAATTGTAGTTTTCATGTTGTGATGATCTTGGAGTGAGTACGTGGTAAGGTCCCCAGTTGCTTTCCACGGAGAGTGTCGGTGTTTTACCTTTAAGGTAATCATTCTCTCTATTCTATCCGGGCTTGGGACCAGCACTGACTTGGGCTGGCTTGGCCACCCAGTTTCTAGGTAGGCAATCGAGGTGAAGTTCCTTGCCCAAGGAAACTTCATCGTATCTAGGTAAATCAGTGCAAGTGCACACACTAACCGCCGCATGCGAGTGCGTGGGTGCATCCATGCACACACGCGTGAATGTGTACACACACACACACACACACACACACACACACACACACACACACACACACACACACACACACACACACACACACACAATATGTGTGTGTGTGTGTGTGTGTGTGTGTGTGTGTGTGTGTGTGTGTGTGTGTGTGTGTGTGTGTGTGTGTGCGTGTATGTGTGATTGCATGTGTGTTGACACCTATATAAATATACATACATATAGACACACATATACCTTATGTAGATACCTACTTAAAATAGTATAATGTAGAATTAAGAAAAGAAAACAGAGGGAATTATCCTTCCTGTCCGTTGTACACAAGTACTACTTACTGTACATGAAGAAGCACATCTATCAAGAACATCTTTGCTGTATCGAGGTACGTCGATAGAGAAGTATGTGGCATTTTTCTGTTGTGCTTTAAAATACCTTTGCACGACAGTCGCTTGCAAATATCAGTTTCGCAATGTGAACGAGAAGCTTTATCTGTTGCTTCAAACGAGGGTGCTTCTGACGTCACAAGTGGCGGTGATGCAAAGGCTTTTCTAAACAGCTGTTCATGTCACCGAAGCTAAAGAGGAATGGAAGGTTATGTGTGCAGCATCTCGGAAACTTTTTAGGTTTATTTATCTATTTATTTATTCTTTTTTTTCACTTGTTACCATCGATGGCTCATTAGGGGAGTTTTGGTTTGTTTGTTTGCTGTTTTTGCAGTTGTTATTGTTGTTGCATGTTGTATGGTACGGATGGGAATGAGCTATGTGATATGTGGTTGATGTTGATGTGTCGTGTGTGTGTGTGTGTGCGTGTGTGTGTGTGTGTGTGTGTGTGTGTGTGTGTGTGTGTGTGTGTGTGTGTGTGTGTTTTGTTTTCTATTTTCTTTTCATGAAAGGTACGATGTCTGTGTTTCCTTTTTGTGTTCACATTCGTAATCTATTTGCTTTATTTAGTTACCTGTGTGTGCTGTCACACACACGCACACGCGCGCGCGCACCAAATCCGGCAAAAGTTCGTAAATCATTCCCGACCTTCCCGAGCTTCGAGTGGTTCATACATCACCTGACCCCCCCCCCCCCCCGGCCAGACCTCAGGATCCGGATGATCGCATTAGGCACGTAGATTTACAGCCCCGGCTTCAGCATCGGTCGTCAGCATATTCGGGCGGCTGGTCTGAGTTGCTGATCCGGTCTGCTGTTCCGGTCGGTTCGAGAGGCTGATTTGACCGGTTGTTCCGACCGGATCGGGAGGCTTGTCTGCTAATCTGGCCTGCTGATCCTGTTGAATCGGGAGGCTGACCTGATCTGCCGAGCTGGCCTGCTGTTCCAGCCGAATAGAGGTGGTCTGAGCTGCTATCTCACTGCTGTTCTGCTGATCGGGAGATGACTGACCGCTGTCGTCGAATCGGGAAGCTGACGTGTCCTCTGTTCTTTTGAACAGGAAGCTGGGCCGACCTGCTTTTCCATCGTCCTGAATGACCG
>NC_051397.1:39525638-39554084 GCF_015228065.2 Penaeus monodon | reverse complement strand
CCCTCCCCTCCCTCCCTCCCTCCCTCCCGCATCCGAAACGCCGTGATTTCTCCCGATTCGCTTGAGCGTCCGCCTCCATCCGTTCGTTTGTGGAGCCGGTTTCCGTTGTCTGCCATTTTCATTACCGGCAAATGGAGCCGCGAGCGATAACTCAGCCGGAATGGCCAGCCGACCGGATTAGTGGGAAATCTTGCCTTAAACCTGTCGGGCTGGGGAGCGGCGCGCTGTCGGGGGGCGCCCGCCCGCGCTCGGAAATATTGCGCTTGTCAGAAGTGGCTTCCGGATTATGGTGGGAGTTTTGTGTGTGAAATTGTGGCTGTGGCATGCGCACGCTCGCACATGCACATGCACATGTACATGCACATGTACATGCACATGCACATGCACATGCACATGCACATGCACATACACATACACATACACATACACATGCACATACACATACACATACACATACACATACGCATACACATACACATACACATACACATACACATACACACACACACACACACACACACACACACACACACACACACACACACAACACACACACAAGATATCAACCAACAACTACGATTCCTCTTGAAGTTGAAATGCAAATGAATTTCACACAAAGACGCCTTGAGGGGCACCATCTCACTTATTTATCCTGTGTATATATCTATCTATCCTTCCTAATCTCCTCATTTGTCCCAGCGGCAGTGCCACTCGCTATCAATTAGGAATCGCCTTGGGTTTAAAAAAGCGGGGAGGAGGGGGGGAGGGCGCGGGGGGATGGGGGCGCTGCAGAGGAGTTCGTCCCTCTCCTTCGTCAAGTTCGATAAAGAGTGGCGAACTTGCGAAGGAGTTTAGCGGGGAGTTAAGAGATTAGGCAGAAGTCATATGTAAGTGTCGGCAAACTCGGTCCTAAGTTGTTAATTAGTCTGGTGTATTGAGACGCGCGACACCCCCTTGGCCACTTTTCTTTGACACTTTTCTGCGTCGCTTTTCTCCTCCGATTTTCTCCACTTTTCTTCGGTCTTCCGTTTGTTCGTTTTCTTCTTTTGAGCCTTTTTAGCCTTGTTTCTGTTTTCTGTTTTCTTGTCTAATGTCTTTCTCCTTCTGCTTTTTCCTTCCTTCCCACTCTCCTCCTTCCCTTTTTCCCTTCCTTCTCTCCCCAATGTTTTCCCTCCCCTTCTCTTCCTCACCTACACATTCACTCTGGCGGATTCATCAAAGGGAGAAAGAGAAAGAAGGAAAAAGTTATAAGGATAAATAGCAATAGTGACAATAATGATTCTCTCTCTCTCTCTCTCTCTCTCTCTCTCTCTCTCTCTCTCTCTCTCTCTCCCCTCTCTCTCTCTCTCTCTCTCTCTCTCTCTCTCTCTCTCTCTCCTCTCTCTCTCTCTCTCTCTCTCTCTCTCTCTCTCTCTCTCTTTGCAATGCGTCTCAGTGGCATCGCTCTCTTCTCTTCTTCTCTCTTTGCAATGCGTGTTGCAAGGGGATCGCGCTTTGCTATTATCTTATATTGCAAAGCGATATTGTCTCGCAAGGATAACGAGCATTGCAAGACGAGAAACGGTTCTAACGAAGTGTATTTAAGTCGAGGTCGCGGAAGTCGTTAAGGCTTTTGTGTTTCAAGGGTCATCGTGTCACTTAAATAACTGGAAAATAAGCTGATGGTAAAATAAGTTTTTCTTTTTCTTCGTTTTTTTAGGTTCGATTTGTGTATTTTGGTTGGTCGTTGGGTTGTACTTGTAGTTTTCTTTTATTGATAACTTTATTTTTTTTCATACGTTTTTTTTCGTATACATTCTGGTTGATCGTTGGGTTGGTATCGTTGGTGTCCGTAATTTTCTCCGGTGGTCACGTATGGATAACGTACCGGGATAGTGAGTAATAATTAGCTGGTTTCTCGTGACCTGAATCCCCCTCGCTGGTTATCAGTCGGCTCGATTAACCTTATCGATTTAATCTTGTTGGTTTTCTTTCTTATTCTTAATTTCATTGTTTTCTTTTATGTTATCTATTCGTTTGTGTTCTTTTTTTAAGCTTGGTGCATGTGTCTCCCTTTCTACTCTTTTAGGACTAAAAGGATCGTCGCCCTCACTCTCGACCTCACTCGCACTCGGATTCGCACGCTCTCGCCTTCACCCTCACCCTCGCTCCGAATTCACGGCCTTTGATCGAGATTCTGTCGAAGTAAGGGTGACTGGTCAATGTGTCACGGAGAAATGAACCTTAGATTTTGCCCACCTCAATCTCCACTACAAATCTCTCCTTTTCCTCTAAACCTCTCACTCTCTCCTCTATCCCCCTTTCCCTCTATTTTATCCCTCTCTCCCTCTCTTCTGTCTCTCTCTCTCTCTTCTATCCCACTCTCCCTCGCTTCTGTCTCTTTTTGACACTCTTCTGTCTCTCTCTGCCTCTCTTCTGTCTCTCTCTCCCTCTCTTCTACCTCTCTCTTCTATTCATCCCCCTTCCCTTTCCTGTTCCCTCCCATTCATACCCCTCCTGTATTCCTCTTCCTTCTCCTCTTCTTCGCCCCCCATACCTCATCCACTCATCCTGTTTCTACTCTCTTCATCCTTCCCCTCCCCTCCTCTCCCCCTCCCCGCTCATTCCTCCCCCTCTTCTCCTCTTCCCCTTTTCCCTTTCCTTCGCTTCCTTTCCCTTCCCTTCCCATCCTTTCCCTCTCCACCCTCCCCTCCCCCTCCGCTCCCCCTTTCTGCAGCCCTCATTCCCTCCCTTAATGTCTCCATCACGACATCAAACATCTCCCTTAACGCAAGTAAGATGCCATCGGAAGAGGCGGGGGGGGGGGCGAGGGGAGAGATCAGTTGTCTTTCTTGAGATCGGAAATTGAGGTTGCGGGGGTAGGGGTGGGGGCAGGGGATAAGGGGGTTGGGGTAAGGCGGGCTAGGGCGATGAGTGAACTAATGTCATCTTGCGGAGATTGTGTGTTTGTGCCCTTGATGTACGTGGAGGAGGGGAGGCGAAGGAGCGTGTGTGTGTGTGTGTGTGTGTGTGTGTGTGTGTGTGTGTGTGTATGTTGTGTTGTGTTGTGTTGTGTTGTGTTGTGTTGTGTTGTGTTGCGTGTGTGTGTGTGTGCCAATCTTCTCCATATAGCGAGAAGATTGGCCTTCATTTGCACACCAGACATAATGCAACCAATTATACAAATTGCTCTTCCCCGATCTGCAATCCGAGGAACAGATGTTGCCCGTTGAACAGACACGCTTCCAGGGCCAGCTTGGTGGGAGAACAGCTTGGCTCCTTCCCTTTTACTGCTTGTTTTTCTCCTCCCTTCACAGGAATGTTCTCACTCGAAGAACGCGCGAGTGGCAGACAGAGCGTGCCGATGTGTACACAGGCGTTCTTCTCCCCAAAATAACAGATGGAACAATAACCGGAGTTTGTTCACGGGGCAGCGGGGAGTCCTTGGGTGTTGGGGCGGGGTGGAGATAGTCTCCTCCCCCTTCCCTCTCCCCCTCTCTCCCCCCTCCCCGCCACAGAGGAAGGAAATGGGGGCAAACACGCGAGAAGAAAGCAAGGTTAAGAAAAGTATGCAATCTCGGTTTACCTTCATGCTTTCCCCGGTTCAGCCTCGGACTGGCGGGGTTTCAAAAAAATAAGGAAAAAAATCTGACCCGAGCGCTAAGGTGTGTGTTTAAATACAGTAAGGAAAAAAAGTGGCTTGTTATGGTTTTCTTGTTTTCGCTTTTCTTTCTCTCTTTCTCTTTTAATTTCTGGTTTTAATTTGTTTTTTTTTTCCTTCGCTGCCTCTTCCCGTGTTATCTCTTCGTCACTTTTTTTTTTCTCTTATCGAATGGTTACTGCTGCTGCTGTTTCTCCTCCTCCTCCTCCTCCTCCGCTCCTCCTCCTCCTCCTCCGCCTCCGCCTCCTCCTCCCTCCCTCCCTCCCTCCCTCCCTCCCTCCCTCCCTCCCTCCCTCCCTCCATCCTCTTTCTTCTTCTTCTTCTTCTTCTTCTTCTTCTTCTCTTCTCTCTTCTTCTTCTTTGTTCTTCTCTTCTTCTTCTCTTTCCTTCTTCTTCTTCTTCTTCTTCTTCTTCCTCCTCCTCCTCTTCCTCCTCCTCCTCCTCTTCCCCTCCTCCTCCTCTCCTCCTCCTCCTCCTCCTCCTCCTCCTCCTCCCCCCCCTATCCTCCTCCTCTCCTCCTCCCTCCCCTCCCTCCTCCTCCTTCCTTATCCTCCTCCTCCTCCTCCTCCTCTTCCTCCTCCTCCCTCTCCTCCTCCTTCTCCTCCTTCTCCTCCTTCTCCTCCTCCTCCTCCTCCTCCTCCTCCTCCTCTTCCCTCCTCCCTCCCCTTCCCCTCCCCCACCCCTCTCCTTCCTCCTCCTCCCTTCCCCCTCCCCCCCCTCCTCCCCTCCCTCCTCTTCTCCCCCCGTCCCTCCTCCCCCTATTCCCCCCTCCCCCCTCTCCCTCCTCCCCTCCTTTAGCAGTTGAGTGGCACGTCCCCCTAAGCATTCCGACACGGTAGAGTAATTAGGGATCCGAGGACGTCTTGTTGATTTAGGTCTCCTTCTGGCCCGGACCGCGTAGCCAGTGCAAGAGTCACGGGAATCATGTGTTGTCATAGGGATTGTGTGTCGTGCGTTTTGTATGTTTCCCCCTCTCTCTCTCTCTCGTGTGTGTGTGTGTGTGTTTATGTATATGTATGTGTTCATGCGGCCCACGCCGAGTTTGAGTTCACAGCCCACGCCCACGCACGCACACACGTCGTGGCATGTAGCGGGTTATTGTCCTTCGCTTCGGAATTCATTGCCCTGCTCGAGTTGCGTATAGCGTGGTTGTGGTGTTTGTTTTTCTAAGGTTCGATTCGTTATTATTATTGCTTCCTTGTTGTTTGGGTTGTGGGTGATTAGTTGCTGTGTTTTTTTTGCATATTTGTTTGTTTCATCATCATCATCACCATCACTACCACCACCACCACCACCACCACCATCACCAATCATCACTATCAACATTAACTATCTTATCATACCTCTACGTCTGGATCATCACACTTTCCCTTTGCTTTGCTTCTCCGTCCATGGGCGTCCCTCTCCCCTCCGCTGGCCCAGCACGGAGGACGGCTGGGCGGGATGGGGAGTGTCGGGAGAGGGAAGGAGGGTCGGATCTGCGAGGGGCCGTCGGCGTGCCATTTATGACGTGGGAGTCCGTAGGCTTGTTTCGGAACGGGGATTGTTGTTGTTAGTTTGGTGGTGGTGTTTGGTGTTCGTTTTATTGTTTTTGTTTGTTTTGTTTGTTTGTTTGGTGTTTGATGTTTTGTTTTTGTTGTTGATTTGTTGTTTGTTGTTGTTTATTATTGTTGGTTGTGTTTTTGTTTTTTATTGTTGGGTTTTGTTTTTTGTTTATTTGTTGTTATAGTTTAGTTGCTGTTTTAAGGTTTTTTGTTTGTTGTTTTTTTTTTTTAATGACTGTGAGGAATATGTTCCGCTGTGAGGAATATTTACCTGCGAGCTTGATTATTTTTGGTGATTTGGAAGAGGTAGAAGAAGGTATCTCCTGCTTCTGCGAATTTTATTAAGTGTTCGTTCGTAGTCGGTGTGGATGTGGCCGGTCTCTCCGGAAGGGAAAATGGGCCCAGGGGCTGCGCGTTTCGTTAAGGCGCGGTTAGCCCTTCGTTTTCTTTCTCTCTTTCTTTCTCTCTTTGTCTCGTTCTCTGTCTGTGGCTTTTTCTAACTGTTTCTCTGTTTGTGTTTTTTTTTCTGACTGTCTCTTTCTCTTTTTCTCTTTCTGTTTCTCTCTCCATTTCTCTCTTTATATATGTATCTGTCTCTATTTCTCTCTCTATTTCTCTCTCGCCTCTCTTCTCTCTTCTCTTCTCTATTTCTCTCTCTCTCTCTCTCTCTCTCTTCTCTCTCTTCTCTCTCTTCTCTCCTCTCTTCTCCTCTCTCTCTCTCTCTCTCCTCTCCTCTCCTCTCTCTCTCTCTCTCTCTCTCTCTCTCTCCTCCCCCTCCCTCTCCCTCCCTCCCTCTCCCTCTCTCTCTCCTCTCCCCGCTTCTCTCTCTACTATATTTTGATTCTCTTTTTGTCGTTAATATTAATAAAAGCATGTATACTGCTTTGTTATAGAAGACATTACTTCGGATCCAGTTTAATTTATTGATAGTATCTCAGGGAGATTGATAGCATGACGCACCTTTTTTGTGTTGGAAATCCAATATGTTTCTCCGGAAGGGAAAATGGGCCAGGGGCTGCGCGTTTCGTTAAGGCGCGGTTAGCCCTTCGTTTTCTTTCTCTCTTTCTTTCTCTCTTTGTCTCGTTCTCTGTCTGTGGCTTTTTCTAACTGTTTCTCTGTTTGTGTTTTTTTTTCTGACTGTCTCTTTCTCTTTTTCTCTTTCTGTTTCTCTCTCCATTTCTCTCTTTATATATGTATCTGTCTCTATTTCTCTCTCTATTTCTCTCTGTCTCTATTTCTCTCTCTGTCTCTATTTCTCTCTCTCTCTCTCTCTCTCTCTCTCTCTCTCTCTCTATTTCTCCTCTCTCTCTATTTCTCTCTCTCTCTCTCTCTCTATTTCTCTCTCTCTCTCTCTCTATCTCTCTCTCTCTCTCTCTCTCTCTCTCTCTCTCTCTCTCCCCCTCCCTCTCCCTCTCCCTCTCCCTCTCCCTCTCCCTCTCTCTCCTCTCCCCCCTTCTCTCTCTACTATATTTTGATTCTCTTTTTGTCGTTAATATTAATAAAAGCATGTATACTGCTTTGTTATAGAAGACATTACTTCGGATCCAGTTTAATTTATTGATAGTATCTCAGGGAGATTGATAGCATGACGCACCTTTTTTGTGTGTGTTGGAAATCCAATATGTTTAAAAGCTGTGTGTTTGTCGGGGAATTCTCGTTTCCCGTTTTGTTGTAGCGTAACCCTTATTGTAGTAAAAAAAAAAAAAAAAAAAAAAAAAAAAAAAAAAAAAAAAAAAAAAAAAAAAAAAAAAAAGGAGAGGGAGGAGAGAGAGAGAGAAGAGAGAGAGAGAGAGAGAGAGAGAGAGAGAGAGAGAGAGAGAGGAGAGAGAGAGAGAGAAGAGAGAGAGAGAGAGAGGAGAGAGAGGGAGAGAGAGAGAGAGAGAGAGAGAGAGAGAGAGAGAGAGAGAGAGAGAGAAAATACCTCTGCAAAAGAAGAAACAGCCAAGTAGCCCTACCCCCTACCCCCTACCTCGTACCCCCCTACCCCTATCCCCGCAGACTGCCATTAAATAGCTTCCGAAGCGAACGGAGGGGGAATTTAAATGCCCCAGATTATACGCCTTTTCCTGTACCTACGGAGACGAGCATCCACTTTAAAAAAATTACCCGAGACACTTGAGGCTTTGGTGGGGGGGGGGGGTGAGGATACTATCGCGGGGTGGGGGGAGGGGGGAAGGGGGATTGAGAGGGGGGAGGAGGAAAGAAGAGGGGATTGGGGAGGGGATAATTGGGGGGTGGAGAAGGGGAGTAGGGTAGTGGAGGGGGAGGGGGGAGTGCCGAGAAATAGCACTGGAAAGAAGGTTAAAATGCCCTCATTCTCCCGTGCTCGGCCCGAAATGGTCTTACACATTTGCTCAGTTGTTTGTTTTTATTGTTTTGTTTTCTTTTTAAGGACAGTATTTGGATTGTTTTTGTACTGACTTTGTGGCTTTAATATCATCACCACCACTATCATTAACATCATCATCATCACCATCATCTTCATCTTCATCTTCATCTTCATCTTCATCTTCATCTTCACTACCACCACCATCACTATTATCATTATTTAATATATCATCATCATCCTGACCATCATTACTTGTTATTAAAATCATCGTGAAATTAATCAACTGCGTCCTGGAGAGGGAATAAGGGCGCTTATTGCCCTTATTTCAAGCGGCGGGAAGGCTTAGCGGGGCGAGCGAGGGCGGGAAGCGAGGCCGTGCTTCCCTCCTCGCGAATTCCCCGACAAATGGTTATTAGGGGAAGGAAGGACGTGACTTCACGCCCACCCACGCGGCTGATTTTGGTGCGGGCGGGGGCGTGAGGGCGTGGGCGGGGAGGAGGAGGAGGAGAAGGGGGGAGCCATTCGATCAAGGGCGGAGTGCGGTGTGGGCGGGGGAGAGGTTCATTACGCGGGAGGGATGGGGGGGGGGAGTGGGCGGGTTGGTGGGAAACGGCGAAGGTGAGGCGCGTGGGGGGGGGGAATGGGGGGAAGTGGAGAAAAGGGGAGAATGAGGGAAGGGAGAAGTCAGAAAAGGGGAGAATGAGGAAGGGGAAGTAGAAAGGGAGAAATAGAAGGGAAAATGGAAAAGAATGAGGAGGGTAGAATGAGAAGGTGAGAATAAGAGGGAAAATGAGAAAGGGGGAGAATGAAGAAAGGGGAAAGTGAGAAAAGGGGAGAATGAAGAAAGGGAAAAGTGAGAAAAGGGGAGAATGAAGAAAGGGAAAAGTGGAAAGGGAGAATGAAGTGAAATGAAGGGGGAAAACAGAACGGGAAAACGTGAGAAAAGGGATAATCAGCTACCGAACCTTTAGCAAAAAGGGAAATTCCCCGCGTAGGGAGCTGCAAGGAAATTGTAGTGAGCCTTGAGTGAGCTTCGGCCGCCCAAACCACCGTCTCTCCGTCGCCGCCACGTGGTTCCCCTTTTTTTCCCTTCCTCTCCTTCATCCCTTTCGCCACTTCCCTCCTTCGTCTTCCTCCCCGTCATCTACTTTCCCCTTCCTTATCCCCCCTTGTCCCTTCTCCTCCTCTTTCTATTTCACTTTCCCTGTCTCCTTTCTTTTCTTTTCTCCTTCATCACCCTTCTTACCCCTCCCTTGCCTCATCCTTTTCCTCGTCTCTTTCCCTCACTCTTTATCCTCCCTTCCCAATTCTCACTCGTCTCTCCCCCTTTATCCCCCTCCCTTCCCAATTGTTCTAGTCCCTTCCCCTTCTTTCCTCCATCCTTCCCCCACCCCCCTCTCCCTCATTCTTCCCACCACCTTCCTCCTCCCTCCCTTTCTCCTCACCTCCCTCCTTCCCTTCCCTCTTCCCTCCTTAACCCCGTTCTTCCCCCCCCCACTCTTCCCCCATCCATTTTTCCTCAACCTCCCTTTCCACCATCCTTTCCCCCCATCCTTCCTCCTCCCTCACTTTCCCCCACCCTTCCTCTTCCTCCCTTCCCCCCGCCCGCCCTTCCTCTTCTATCTCCCTTTACCCCATCCTCCCTTTCCCCCCACTCTTCTCCCCCGCCCTTCCTCCTCCCTCCCTTCCCCCCAATCTTCCCCCCCTTTTCCCCCCTCCCTTCGTACCCTCCCCTCCCTCTCCCTGAGACGCAGCCTCCCTCCGGCCGCGTTTCGTGTCGGCGTCATTAGCGAGGAGCGCCGCGGACACGGCCAGATGTAAAATCGACGGTAAGTTGATTTACGAGTGAAGCGGCCGAGGCTCTTTGGCGAAATGGCGTCGGCGGGAACCAGGTGCGGACTGGAGGGCTGGTATTACGTGTAACTGACGCGTATTAATGAATAAATGTTTTGGTGTGTTGCCCGAGAGGGAGAGGGAGAGGGACAAGGGGAAAGGGAGAGGGAGAAAGAGGGAGAATGGGAGAGGCGGGGACGGTGTCATTGTGCTTGATGTGGGCTCTCTGTTTCGTCTGCCTTTGTGACTAATGTTTTAGTGTGTGGGGAGAGAATGGGAAGGAGCAGGAGGAGGAGGTGTACGGAGAGGGGGAGGGGAGAGGGAGTGGGGGGTTAAGGGGACGGGGGGAGGGAGAAGGAGACAGAGACAGACAGACAGACAGACAGACAGACATAGAGACATGGAGACAGAGAGACATGAGAGTGAGAGTGAGAGTGAGAGTGAGAGTGAGAGTGAGAGTGAGAGTGAGAGTGAGAGTGAGAGTGAGAGTGAGAGTGAGAGTGAGAGAGAGAGAGAGAGAGAGAGAGAGAGAGAGGAGA
Organism: Penaeus monodon; assembly: GCF_015228065.2. Taxonomy (NCBI): domain Eukaryota; kingdom Metazoa; phylum Arthropoda; class Malacostraca; order Decapoda; family Penaeidae; genus Penaeus; species Penaeus monodon. The sequence continues at coordinate 39,544,199 of NC_051397.1, read as the reverse complement.
GAGAGAGAGAGAGAGAGAAGAGAGAGAGAGAGAGAGAGAGAGAGAGAGAGAGAGAGAGAGAGAGAGAGAGAGAGAGAGAGAGAGAGAGAGAGAGAGAGAGAGAGAGAGAGAGAGAGAGAGAAATTTTTTTCATAATAAACGCTTACCCTCCTCACCCCCCCCCACCCCCCACCGCATCGTCCGAAACTCCGAGCGAAACCTGGAATCCGCAGTCGTTCCTGTCACGTTTGGCCCGCATTATACCCCCTAAATGTGGCGGTTTTCATGTAAATGTGCGCCGCGGCTACGCATTCGGACGGGGGAGGAAGGGGAGGGAGAGAAAGAAGAGGGAGGAGAAGAGGAAGGGGAGGGAGAGAAGATAAGGGAGAGTGAAAAGGAGAAGAGGAAGGGGAGGGAGAGAAGATAAGGGAGAGTGAAAAGGAGAAGAGGAAGGGGAGGGAGAGAACGGAAAGGGAGAGTGAATAGGAGGAGAAAGGGAAGAGGAGAGAGAGAACGAAAAGGGAGAGTGAAAAGGAGGAGAATAGTAAGGGGAGTGAGGGAACGAAAGGAGAATGAGAAGGAAGAGAAGAGAATGAGGACCAAGAGAACCAAGGGAGATAGAGAAGGCGGAGAAGACAATGGAAAAGTGAGAATGTGGAAGAAATGATAATAAAAAGAGGAGATGGACAAGGAAAGGCAAAAACTGAACCGAACGAGATAGGTACAAACAAACAAAACCGACCGGATGAAAAAGGGAAAGGGGAGAAGTAAGGGTAAAGAGTTGAGGAGAGGAGACAAGGGGGAATGACGAGGGGAAAGGGGGAAGCGGAAAGGAAAAGGGAGAAGGAGAGAGGGAAAGGGGAAAAGGGAGGGGAGAGGAAAGGGGGCAGGACAAGAAAAAAGAGGAGAGGGGAAAGGGAGAAGGAGAGGGCAAAAGAGGAGGAGGAGAAAAGGGAGGAGGAAAAGGGGAAAGATGAGAAGGCGAGGGGAAAAGAGGAAAAGGAGAGGGGAAAAAAGGGGGAAATAAAACGAACAGGCGAGTGACAAATGAGCATAATCCGAAAGAGGAGGAGTGCGTTCGACGTCCAAACGATTAGAACAAGGCCCACGCTCTTAACGATGCACCTGCTACAGCGGCCGCTTACCCTCCCTCACCCTGCGCCGGTTCAGTTGTTGTTATTATTAACATCACCTTCATCTTCATTGTCATCACCATCATCATCATCATCATCACCATCATCATCATCATCATCATCACCATCATCATCATCACCATCATCATCATCATCATCATCACTATCATCATCATCATCACCATCATCATCATCATCATCATCGTCATCATCATCACCATCACCATATCATCATCATCATCATCATCATCATCATCATCATCATCATCATCATCATCTTTATCCTTAACCTTATTATCATTATAATTTCGTGACATCATCTTACTATTATTATATTTCACTATCGTAATTGATTTTGTCTTCATTATTATCAGCAAAATCAAGTAATATGCGAATCATTTACAATTTAATTATTAAATTAGCATAATTTCAAGAAAAAAGTATAGCATTTGATAATACTTGATAACAGTCAAAGGAGAATTCGAAAGAGATGAATAATATTACTTACGAAAATGTGAAACTACACAATCTGTTTTTGCCTATGGTTTTATTAGTATGATTTCAAGTAAAATTATAACAATTGATTGTTTATGCGTAATATTACTTGCGAAAATGTGAAACTGCAGGATCCGTTTTTGCTGTGTTATGATTGCACCTTGGGAAGCGTGGCTCATCCGGGTCTTTATATCCCCCTGATTTCCGTTTCTTGTCGCGCTGGCAGTCTTTTGTGGTCGTTTTGCCTGCGTCGCGTTGCATGCTTTAATCCGTTATAATTGGAGGCAGGCGAAGAAGGAGAGGGAAGGACTGTTTGGCCTGCTTTTTTTCGGGGGGGGGGTCGGTAATGTGATGTGTTTGTTTGGACAGGCACGTAAAGGTTTCGTTGTCTTGGCCAACCACACGCAAACGCACACGCAGGGCATCAGTATGTTGTAGATATGGAAATTAATGGCATATGTAAACTGGGTAACTTTGTGGTTTAAGTGAGTGAGTGGATTTATGATTTAGGCGAATGGGGAAAATGGGATGTTCAGTTAGATTGAATAGTCACTCCTTGTGATACCAAGACAGAACTCGAGTTGCAGCAGCATTGTTGCACTCCTCTTGCAGGTTGCGTGAGTTCGCAATTTTATGTCTTCTTGAAGCGGCGCAAGAGGGTTCAGTGACACTCTTCTCCAGGAGCTGAAATCTTGTCACTCTCGCCCACAGATATCGGGAGAGTGCTCTTACTCTTATTAAACTGTATTCTGGGTGATGCCATAAGTGAATTTGTTTTCTTACAGGCTTTTGCAGGTTGCATTAAAAGAGACGATTGCCAAGCGTTGCTGAAAAGAACAGAGCGTCAGAGTGTAGACGCGAGAACGGATATCACAGCAGGAGAAACTTGCCTACCAAGGCGACAACGAAGGCGCCCCTCGCCCGAGGACGCTGCCGCTGGCCCTTCGCGAGCGTCGAGGCGCTGGTGGCTCCTTGCGTCGCCCCCGCGAGTGTCCGCCCACCGCCCACCATGGTGTGACCCCGGGTGCCCCGTGTGTCGCGTCGGGCGCGGTGCTGCGGCCGGGTGCGCGGGCGTGCGAGCCAGGCGCCAGCGGGCAGGAAGCCAGTGTGAGCGAGTGCCGCGTGCGGCCGTGCAGGCCCGGTGAGTGAGTGCCGCGCGTGAAGTCCTCGTCGCAGCTATATGCCGCAGGCGTCCCCCAGGGCCAAAGGGGCCGACCTGAGAGGCTCTGGGCTGCGCTTGGGGTGTGGGCGCGAGAAGGGCGCGGCGGGGAGGGGGCGGTGATGATGGTGGTGTGCGATGGGTGACGGGCGGCCGTGGTGGTCGGGCCCGCGCCGCGTGCGCCGCGTGCACGGCCTCCAGCTGCCACTACACCCGCAGCAGGTGCTCGCGTGGCTGGTGATGGCCGCCTTTACCTCCCTCATGTACGGCGCCGTCCTCCCCGCCCTCCACTCGCGCCTCGCCACGCCCCTCGCCGTCGTGACGGGCATGGTGTTCGCCGCCCACATCCTCACGCACATCGTGGCGTTGGCGCTGGACCCCGCCGACACGCAGCTGCGCGCCCGCAAGGACAGGCAGCAGGTGCCCGAATTCGATAGAAATGTGCATTCGCACGTCATAGAAAATGGACGCTGCCATCTGTGTAATATAACCATATCTTCTAGTCGGACTAAGCACTGCAGCGCTTGCAACAAGTGCGTGGATGTGTTTGATCACCACTGCAAGTGGCTGAACCACTGCGTAGGGCCGCCGCAACTACCGCGTGTTCCTGGCGTGTGTCATCACGGCCATCCTCTCGTGTCTGCTGGTCATGGCCACCTGCCTCGCCGAGATCGTGCTCTACTACTTCAAGCGGGAGTACCTGGCGCCGTGGGAATCCCCGCGCCCCGAGGTGCCCCCGCCCCCCGTGGAGGAGGTGGAGGACGAGGCATCGCTCACGTGCTCAGAGGGCGCGCCCTACTGCCACTTCTCCATCTTCGGTGCTTTGGTCTACGATGGAGCCTTCATTGGCCTCCTGTCCACGCTGTTCTCCGTGGCGCTGGTGGCCGAGGTCCTGCTCGTCCACCTGGCCGCCTTTCACGCCTACATCATATGCCTGGGCTTCACCACGTACGAGTACATCCGGGGGCATCACCTCCGGGGCTCGACCTCCGCCCACTCCTTCAGCACGTACGGGCGTGACGGCGGCACGGAGCGCGAGGGCGCCGTGTGCGGGTGGGCGGTGAAGCGCGTGCCCGCCAACAACCAGATCACGCCCTCCTCCACCACGGACACTAACCTCTTGTCCACGATATCCGTGGACTCCCTCAGCACCTCCACCACCACGGCCCGCTCCCCCCGGTCTTCCACATCCACCACGCCCGGCCTCTCCCCCACCACGCCCTCGGACGACAGCCGCTCGCCCTCGGCCTCCAAGAACCAGCTCCTCAACCACAGCTCGCGCATCCAGCAGAGCGGCGGGCGGGGCTGCGCGGCTATGGCATCCCCCACTAACACCGCCCCCAGGACGCCCCCGACGAGGGCCTCCAGTGTGCCCCAGCTGCCCCAGATCCAGGTGGGGCGCGCCAGGGCCCAGTTGAGGACCCTCAGCCGGGCGGTGTCGACCGCGGTCAGCGAATTCACGGTGGACGAGGATGTCGAGGTGCGCGTGGTGGCGCTGCCGCGGCCGCGACCGTCTCGTCGAAGACTGCGCTCCAGCATAGCGCCGCATTTGTCGCCCATCAAGGAGTGCGACCAGATAGCGCCCAGCCCGCCCACGGTGCGGGCGGTGCGCGAACAATCGAGTGCGTCCCCGAGTCCGGCCGCCAGTCCCGCCCAAACCCCCGTTCACACGCCCTCCCGCAGTCCGCGGCCGAGCCCCGTGCGCGGGCCGCACACGCCCACCAAGGTGAGTCCGCTGGCGGGCGGCGCCGACGTGACGAGACGTGCCAACGGCCACAGTGTTGTCAGTCGAGTGAAGATGAACGGTAACGTCGGCGAGACCACCAATGGCTACAGCAGGACGCCGCCGCCAGTGTCTAGTGCCAATACCAAGTTGCTGAAGGAGGTGGGGGCGCACGGCGGCGTGTACGTCGGGCCCCAGGACCCCAACTGCAACATCCTGGGGTCGAGGGCGTGTAACAGCGGTTCCGCCCCGCGTACCAACGGCACGGTGGCCCACGTGGAACTACACATGTAGGGTCCGCCCGCGCCCGCCAGGACCGGCAACCGCCCACACCGTAATCTTGCTCACATGCTCTGCCACTATTTATATGGACAGATGCCTTTTATATCAGAGAAATATTGTTAATATTGTGATGGTAATGCGCGTTTATTTCTGATATTCGGGGTTACATAATAGGATGAATTGTGTATTTAGGATGTGAAGTAATGATACTGTAGGTAGCCAATGGCAAAGAAGTAGCTGTTCAGAGAGCAATATATCGACGACGTAGAGTGTAGCAGCCAGCCATTATCGTGCCAACGCTCCCTCCGCCCCGCCACAAACCCTCAGTCCATTCTGACCCCGTCTTGACCTGTAGTTGACCCTGTTTCGACCCCTACTGGATCCTCTCTTAACCTATAGTTAACCCTGCTTTGTCTTGACCTATAGCTGGCCCCCTGCTTTGACCCCTTCTTGATCCTGTCTCCGCCCTGTAGTCGACCCCGCCCTATCTTGACCTGTAGCTGACCCCCCTGCTTTGAACTTCTCCGGATTCTGTCTTGCCCTGTAACTAACCAATACCTGAAACCTTATTGGATCCTATCTGGACATTAAGGTGACTTCGCTTTGACCCTTAATAGATCCCCTCCTCGACCTATAGCTGACCCTGCTTTGACCCTTACTGACTCCCCATTTTGACCTGTAGCTCTCCTACTCCACCAAACCCGACTGTAGTTTGGCACATGTATATCAACCTCCACCCGACTCTAATTGTTCCTTATCCACTTTTGCTTACTCGGTTATTTCTTATTTTTTCTTTATTTTTGTTATTGTCATCATTGTTATCATTATGACATTACCGTCGTGACGATAACGTTATTATTATTATTATTATTATTATTATTATTATTATTATTATTATTATTATTATTATTATTACTCTTTATTGTCGCTATTGCTATGAGTTATCGTTTTTTTTAATACTGTTATTACTGTTAAAGTCGTATTCTGTTACTTTTTTTTTTATTATTGTTCTCTTCATCAGAATAGAGCAGTAGCATATCCTTGAGCCTGGCAATCCCTGTAGTTGTCTTTTCATCCTTATTCCTTGTAGGATCCTGCGCAGTGTCATAAGGACTTTTCATTGGACCTGATCATCGTCTTCCTCAAATAACCTGCCAAACTTTCGTGTAGTTTCACTTCTCGTAGTGAATATCACCGACGTTATCTTCTCTCGTTTTTATTTCACTCTCGTTTCTCTCCTTCCTCCCCCCCCCCCATTTCCTCCTTCTCTCGAGCCTGTCTCCTGCTAGGTGTCGCCGCCTGTCGTCGAGTTCTAGAACCATCGGTGTCTCGCTCTCTCTTTGCTCCCTCGATGCGCTCCTATCTAACCATATCTGTAGAGGCACCAATACAGCCCGGTAGTCTGCCTTTCATCTTATTCCCAGAGGCTTCTTTACTCCTCCTCCTCCTCCTTCTTCTTCTGCGTCTTCGTCTTTTTTTGTGTCATTCTCTTTTATTTCCTTTTCTCGTTCGTTCTCGTCCAGGCTTCGCGAGAATCTTTGTTTTTTTTTCCCTTTTTTTATTCTCCCCCAAGGTCTAATTCCCTTCTCCTACCTTCTCATCCTATCTCCCTCCCCCCTCTTACTTGTTCACCCCACCTCCTCTCTTCCCTTCCCTCCCCCTCCTTTCTGCTCGCCTTCATTTCCCTCTCCCCTACATCGGTCTCTCTCTCTCTCTCTCTCTCTCTCTCTCTCTCTCTCTCTCTCTCTCTCTCTCTCTCTCTCTCTCTCTCTCTCTCTCTCTCTCTCTCTCCTCTCTTCTCTCTCTCCTCTCTTCTCTCTCTCTCTCTCTCTCTCTCTCCTCTCTCTCCTCCTCTCTCTCTCTCTCTCTCTCTCTCTCTCTCTCTCTCTCTCTCTCCTCTCTCTCTCCTCTCTCTCTCCTCTCTCTCCTCTCTCTCTCCTCCTCTCTCTCTCTCTCTCTCTCTCTTCTCCTCTCTCTCTCTCTCCTCTCTCCTCTCTCTCTCTCTCTCTCTCTCTCTCTCTCTCTCTCCTCTCTCTCCTCTCTCTCTCCTCTCTCTCCTCTCTCTCTCTCTCTCTTTTTGATCCTCCCCTTTCGAGAACTTGAGAAGTCTTGGAAGACGGGTCAGTTTGGCGAACTTTCCTGGAGGATGGACCAAGGTCGTGCTTGTGTGGTTGAGCTCCGTTTGTGTGGTTGAGCCTTTCCCGACCTCCGAGGGGCGTGGCCTGTCTCTAGAAATTCGGCGGGAGAGGGGCGTGATGCTGTAAGAAGGCACGCAAGGATGGCCAAGTTATTTATCTTTTATATATATTATTATAATATATATATATATATATATATATATATATATATTATATATATATGTTGACGAATTTCGCCTCCATTGAGAGTCGTGGAACTGTGTGTTTCAAGGATTTATGCGTTTAGAGATGTTGACACCTGGTATGGTCTAACAGAGCGAAAGAAAAGAAAACATGAAAAGTTAACCACATGTAAACGTTGTACTCTTTCTCTCTCTATCCAGCTTCAGTTAGAAGTATTTGAAAAAATATATATAGTTCACTCTGCCGAATGGAACATAATAAGAGACGAGATATACTTTTGAGATTATTGCAAGTTAAGAGATTATAATTTTTTGATATGAGATGAATATTCAAACTGATATTTTCATATTCCTGTATACCACATAGTCTTCATCTTACATGTAACTACACTTCATACCGTCACCATGCAGTCCAGTGTATTGATACAAGACGCACGTAATCATAGTGTAGGTGTCCTTCTAGGCGAAGTGAGAATAGCAACATTGGAGTGGAAGTGCCAAAAATTTCTCTCGTTGTCATTGTTTTGTTGATAAATAGATACGGTTTTAAAATTCCGCCTGGTTAGCGTAAGTTAAGTAAAAGGGGGTGGAAGCGATTAGAGATGGCAATAAAATATGAGAGCTAGTTTTGATAGACGTTATAAGAAAAAGGAGAATGGAAATATTACCTACGGAAATACTGGTCCATTACCATTCTGATGAAAAGATTTCCGTGTCCAAGTTGCTGGAGTTTATTGCGAGGCGCAGCTCGTCATATTTCTCCTCTGATTCTTTTGGGATAGGAAAGTAATATAATATCCATAAAGGAGAAACAGAACCAGAACTAAATAGTTTGCATTCGCTGTCCCGACCAACCTCCTAAAAAAATGAAAAGTGAAAGTAATGAACGCCGTTTTTGTCAAAGTACGAACGAAGCCAAGCAAGAGGAATCGGAGGCCACTGGGTTTTCGGCGGGAAACCAGAGCGCGACATCATATCATGCGTCAACACTGCCACACGCTTCACACTTTGAATATGCAAACGGAGGCATCTTCTGATTTCTCCGTCAGGGTGTAAACCTTCAGAAGGAGGCTATCCCCGAGGCCCTGCAGGTTAGGGCGAATATTTTAAGGCTCGACGAGGAAGGGTCGTTTGATGGGAAATTCATGGAAGAGGATAGTCAATATGACCGCGTTTCGAGGGTCAAGGTTGAATTCTTGGGCGAAACGGAAAACACGGGTTTGCGGTAAAGTTAAGGTTTAAAAGTATTTTTTTCTGATGGGGAAATTTACAACCAAGGGTGCTTTAGCGATTTCACTTTATTGTCATTCCAGTGGCCATGGAAAATTTAGGGAAGTTTTCAACTATGGGTGCTTAAATGATTTTTAGTTGGTTAATATATCTGGCCATTAATTTTTTAAAAGCGTAAACCCCTCAGCATTAAGACATACTCATTACTTGTGGTCATCAGGAATACCATACGCAGACGTTTCCCCTAAATAAAATAAAATAAAAACCAACAAACTCAATCAGTCTTTCAGCCAGTCCCACATGCCTTGAGAAGAATAAGCACATTTGCCTTAACTTCCCCCAGACTTCCCGAAGTTCCCCTCGCAAAGGGTGCGTTCGTTTCTTGCCGGCTCCTCGCGAACGCCTCTCAAGACTCGCCACTTCGATTGGCTTTGTCTCCGGCCGGCTGGAGTGGCCTGAGGGGGGCGGCTCCTCCTCCAGGCAAAGGGCACTTGGAAACGCTCTCGAATACTACACAAGGTGATTAGGTGGTGGAATTGCCTAATTAGATTGCGATGATAACAGAGGTGATAAAGAATTATGTTGATAATGATAATAGTATTTGTATTAATGATGATGATAATGATGATTATGATTATAGTAGAGATAATTCAGATAATAATAATAACAATAATTATAATTATTAATAATAATAACAACAGTAATAATAACATTGACGATAAAAATCGTTAATATTGGAAACAGTAATCAAGGAAGGTTTATCCGAGGAGTACTAAATACGAATCGAAACGTTACAGACCTCATAATGATCTTTGGATTCGAAACAGCCCTCCCCCCCCCCCCCCTGTCCTCCTTTTCCCTTCGCCTGGTTTGCCTCTACAAGGGCACGCAGGTGGATGAGAAGGTAATTCATGGTAACTGCAGATTAGTACAATTCTCCCTCCCCCCCTTCTATCCCTTACTTCCAAGAGAGAGCCCCGTCCCCCCAACTTCTCATACCCCTTCCATCGCCTTTCTTTCCCTTCCCTAGCTTTCCCTCCCCCCCCACTACCCTTCCTTTCCCTCCTCTACCCTTCCTTTCCCTTCCCTTCCCTCAGCCCTGGGCACTGGGGAGTAATGTTGCTGAGTCACTGTTGTATAATTTTCCCCGAGGGTCGCGTCGGACCCGAAGTCCAAGCGTCCTGTCTCGCCATTCTCAGACGACCTCCGTTGAGGGACCGCGGGCGAAGGAGGTCCCCTGGAAGCCCCTGGCAAGCAAGCGTGTCTTTGCTCTTCCCTTTCCTCGACTTTGGGAGAGAGCTGTCCTTTGCTTTGACGGTAATGAATAGGTGTAGGGACCCGTGTTTCATTCGTGTGGCTCTCATTTCGGTGTTTTTCAACGATAATTAGTGGGGACGATTTATTTTCTTGAGCAGATAATTGTTATATATATATATATATATATATATATATATATAATATATATATATATATAATATATATATATATATATATATATATATATATATATATATATATATATTATAAAAATATTTATATATTATATAAAAAAAATAATATATATATAAAAAACATATATTATATTATATAAATATATATATTATATAGATATATATATATATATATTCACACACATGCACACGCACGCACCACACACACACACACACACACACACACACACACACACACACACCACACACACACACACACACACACACACACACACACACACACACACGTATTTATAAATAAATATATATATATATAATATATATATATATATATATATATATATATATATAATATACATACACGTACATACATACATACATACATACATACATATATGCATATAGACAAAGTGTGTTGTGTTTGTGTCTGTCTCTGTCTCTCTATATATATGCGTGACTGTGTGTCTGTCCACGCGTGCCGTGTGTATGTGTGTGTGTGTGTGTGTGTGTGTGTGTGTGTGTGTGTGTGTGTGTGTGTGTGTGTGTGTGTGTGTGTGTGTGTGTGTGTGTGTGTGTGTGTGTGCGTGTTTTCATATCTTTATGTATATATATATATATATATATATATATATATATATATATATATATATATATATATATATAATATATTTTTTTTGTACACACACATTTCCTCATTTTTTAAAATTCATATACGTGTATAAATAGGTATGTATATATACATGTATATAATATATTTGTATGTATGTATAAATGAGTATATATATATATATGTGTGTGTGTGTGTGTGTGTGTGTGTGTGTGTGTGTGTGTGTGTATTTATATACGTAATATATATATATACATATATATATATATATATATATATATATATATATATATATATATATATATATATATATATATGCACACATTTGTGGGTGTGTGGGTGTGCGCGCATATGTTGTAGAGAACCTCTGCTGAAGGCAGTTTTCCAGATGAACTAATGATAAGTTGAATAACTGTAAAATGGTATTCCAAAAGAAAGAGAAAGCCCCTTCCTTTACATTTATACAGTAGGTACAGGTCACAAACACATCAAAATGCATTAAATAAGGCTTGCTGATCCCCCTCAACACAGGTACTCTCAAAGGTACCATGTTGGAGACCCTCTTGTTTAACCTCCATTTCTGTATACTGTCACTTATTTTGGTGGCAGCGGTGGGATTTGTGATTTGTAAATAAACATGAGAGCGGGAATATTCTCCTTTTATAATAGTACCATATTACTGTTATGTATCCTATTTTAAGTTCACCTGGAACTGTGCCTTCAGATGTTCCCGACATGTGTGTGTATGTATGTATATAAATATATGTATATATGTGTGTGTGTGTGTGTGTGTGTGTTTGTTGTATGTATGTATATATGCATATATATGCATGTCTATGTATACATACATATATGTGTATGTGTTTATAAAATATATTCACATATGTATATATACATGCATATATACACACAGTTACAAGCATATATATGTATATATATGTATACATATCCAATAAAAAATGACTGAAACAGTGCAGTGATTATTACTATGGCCAGCTTCATCTACCAGTCGTAAAAGGCCTGGGCGAGACTTCCTACGCTTATCTCTTATCAATACTTTATCACTAGATAATTTAGGAATAACATTGTAGATGGTGCCTGCTTCGTTCGTGAGGTAGATATGCTGGTAGATACGCTGGTAGAATCTTAGGGTTTGGTCTCTTATGTAGACGTGAGGTAGAAATGTCATTCCAATAGACGAGAGGAGTCATGCTGTAGGTTGTTCTGTAAATATAATGATTGTTGATATCATTATGGTTACTATTAGGGTACAGTGATCCGGTCTCCTTTAAGATTAGTGAACGTGATAGTGACGGATTGTGTTTAAAAAACGAGTTTGTAGTAGCGTTTCCTCTAGGGCGAACAGCGTTGAAATTGCGTTATTGACTTGACAAATTGACGTATTGGTTGACGTAAAGTGATAGACTTACACGTGTGTGTGTGTGTGTGTGTGTTGTTGTGTGTGTGTGTGTGTGTGGAGAGAGAGAGAGAGAGAGAGAGAGAGAGAGAGAGAGAGAGAGAGAGAGAGAGAGAGAGAGAGTGAGTGAGTGAGTATGCAGGATTTTAAGTAGCGCCTTATGATGAAGTGTCTACCTCCTGCGTTCGAGAAGTCACCTCTTGGAAGTCTGTTGATTGGCCGAGAGAGCCATAGCAATCAGACACTTTCGACCAATCAGCAAGCTTCTTTTCCGATGATTGGGATGCAGATGTGATTTCACGAAGGAACCAATTGCAAACAAATGTTGATACAAGCTTTGTGATACATATGTTTTTTGTGATTTCTGAAATATATGTTTTACCATAATGGTTAATTTGATCTGTGAATCTCACCAAAAGGTGTATGTGTGTTTGCTCGTGACAAAATGCTCCCTGCGGTTTGTAATATGTCTCGTGGTATAACAGGGATGTATCCAAAAGTATGAATAACATAATATTGATGGTTGGCCTTGAAGAAGTCTTCGATTTAGCTCCGGGCTGTTTGTGATGCAGACTGAGCTAACAAGAAGTGCCGTTAGATATGCTACTGTGCTTAAGTTTCAAGAGTCTAATGAGTGATCTTGTCAGAGGATTATACGATATTGGGTGATTTATCACCTGTTTGATAATTACCATGTGGTCGGGTTGCAAGCACAATGGAATCTTAAGTTTATATCAGGAAATATATGTTTTCTTTCACGTTCTGAACGAAACCTTTTTGGTCGTCAGGTGTTAAGAACATTGACTGTATATAGCTTGGTGAGGAGTATCTTCTATGGTTTTATCTTTGTTAATTACAAAAATTGGCCAATTTGGTGTCAAGGAAAAGGTGAAATGTATTTTAGTGTTCCACAGACTTGTAAAGAAATGTTCACTCGACAGATTTGCTTATTGTTTAATAAGTTTTCTTTTGGAGTGTGAAATAATTGTAAAGACGTAGGCGTATACTGTTGCTATTGATCTTGCATGGTAAAAGGTGAAATTCACCTGAAAATTATTACTTTGTTGAAATAATGATGAATTGTTTTTATTATTTCTAGTTATAAGACTTATTTCGTGATATTTTTGATAGGGTAATTATTTACAAATACTTTTTTAAAATATATCGATATCTCTCTCCCCATTCCCACTTTATTTTTCTAGTCGAAGACAGTGAGATATAAAAAAAAGATTTTATTTGATTGAAAAATACATGACTCACTTGCAGGCACATGTGAATCCTAAGGATACGTTGCTTAACCTGTTTCATGACATAATAAGAAATTTCTCTCTCTTCGCTTTAAGCAGATGGATGAATTTACTTCCATTGCAATGGTGTGTTGTAGTTGCAGTTTAATCCCTTGGCGAACTGTAACGTCACAGACAAGCAATCTGTGGTCACATTCGGAAACTTTGTGCTTTTTATGTTATTTCTGTAGCTGTGAGAGAGCAGCTGTAAAATGTTGGATACCATTTTTTTTTTCTTATGTGTGGGAATGTTTGGGTGTGTGTGCGAAAGAGAGAGAGAGAGAGAGAGAGAGAGAGAGAGAGAGAGAGAGAGAGAGAGAGAGAGAGAGAGAGAGAGAGAGAGAGAAGAGAGAGAGAGAGAGAGAGAGAATGTGTGTGTGTGTGTGTGAGTGTGTGTGGTGTGTGTGTGTGTGTGTGTGTGTGTGTGTGTGTGTGTGTGTGTGTGTTTTACTTCTCACTTTTATTTATTCTGCTTTTGAATCTAACTAAGACACACACACACACACACACACACACACACACACACACACACACACACACACACACACACACACACACACACACACACAGATGCATGCATACACACTTACGTACATACATACATACGTACATACATACATACATACATACATACATACATACATACATACATAACATACAATACATACATACATATACACACAACAAACACACACACACATACACACACACAACAAACACATACACACACAAACACACACATACACATACATACACGTACATACACATACACATACATACACATACAGATATACATACACATACTCATATACACACGTGTGTGTTTGTGTCTGTGTGTGCGTGTCCGTATCCGTGTATTTGATGCAGGTTTTGTTTGTATTCCTTTTTACGTTTACTGTCTTTTCTATTTGCTTTTAAATTCTCGTTTGACGCGACATGTTGACTTGAGAATAACTAATATAGCATCGATCTTCTACCCTTGGCCAGAAGCTCATTGTTTGCAAGTTATTTTCCTCTTAGACGATCTAACTTTTCAGATATATTGTAGGAATATATATCTAGTTACGTAACCAGTAGTTTGTTTATTTGACCGTACTTTATATAATTACTCTTGTCTAGCTAATCACGAGATCTGCATTTTGTGCCCTGTCTCCTCTTAAGCACTTTAACCATGTCTTTCTCTCTTTAAAAAGAAAACAGTATGACTCCAGGATGACGCCTAGAGGTGTGACGTCATAAGTGTGACGTCACTAAGGGAGCGCGGGACTAAAATACTTACCTAATCGAAGAGAGAATAAATTGACAAAAGTGGCGGGGATGTTAGGGTTTTGTATCATATCGTTTTATACGCATGTAACCAGAATTGTAACTGAAGGAATAGAAGGGAAATGTAACTGAATAATTTGATTAATAAACGAATAAAAGTCTTGTAGCGTGTTTGAATGCTTTCCCCGAGTTTCTGATATCGTATGGAGATCCTGGTCGGCAAGAGCAACAACGACAACAGCAAGAAGCAACAAAAGAGAAAAAAAGGAGATACAAACACACACACACACACACACACACACACGAAAAGATAAAATATATGTGCTCAGATTATCCAGGTTTTGTCATTTTAAGCAAAAGAGATTGGTCACACCACACGCTATGGCAGTGATGATAAGAAATACTGATATAATTGAAAAATGTGCAGATAAAGATGAAGAATATATAGATGCAAGTAAATGAAAGACACAAATTAAGGATACACAGCCAAAGAAGAACGTCATGGAAATATTAGCTGTTACAAGAAGGAAAGGGAATTAGTTATAACACATACGGAAATCTGTTAAGTCCACATGAGAATAGTAAGGACACTATTTCTAATAATGAGTTCAGTGTTGATTGTCAGAATGCCATGGTGGTAATAATATTCAGTAAATAATCATAATAGCAATAATTGATGTCAGTGATGATCAATCAAGATCAGTATGCAATATCAAAGTAATCGATGAACCATACTTTAAAGAAAGAGAATTATTATAAACATAACGAAAATCTTAAAGTCATAAGATATAAAAGGAAACTAATTCAATAATAATCTGTTTAGAGCCAAATGATGATAAATAAATAATTACAGTAATGATTAAACTCTCCATATTGATGCAGGATGCATCACATCAGAATGACTGAAAAGTGTCTGCTGAAACCCACAGCCTTATGTATAAACATAAATTGTAATAATAGATTTCTCAATTATAAAGTGCAATAATGAACTTCATTCTAACCCCACACCCCTTCATCGTAGAATAATTAATGTTTTAAATTTCCTCCTCCTCATCTGTCGCCAATATTCCCAGATTTTGTTTTCGAAGATTGTTGTTCTCCCCAGTATCTCTGACTCGGCGCGGCTTTTGTGTGAAAAGAATTTAGATAATGTTTCTTCAGCTTATGTGTATTTAATCTTCTTCCATTCTCGTCTCCCCCCCCTCATTCTTCCTACCTCCTCTCTTAACCCTCTTCCCTTTCTCTCCTCTCTTCTCCGTTTTAGGATTCTTTTTCCTTTTCCTCAGTTTTTCTCCCTTCGTTTGATTTTCCCCTTTCTGTTTTTCCAATCCTCTCCTTTTTTGTCCTTTATTTCTACTTCATTCTCGTTTATCCCTCACCCTTCTTTCCTCCTCTCTTCTCTCCCTTCCTCTTCTCCCTTTCTCTTCCCTTCTCTCTCTCTCTCTCTCTCTCTCTCTCTCTCTCTCTCCTCTCCTCTCTCTCTCTCTCTCTCTCTCTCTCTCTCTCTCTCTCTCTCATCCCTCTCTCTCTTTCTCTCTCTCCATCCTTTCCTTTGCTCCTCCCCTTCCTCTTTCCTCTTCCCTCTTCTCTCCTTTCTCGTCCCCCTTCTTCCCTTCTCGCTCCCCCCCTTCCGCTTCTGCCTCCCTTTTCCCCTTCCCTTTCCCTTCTATTCCCTTCCCCTCTTCTTTCCCTCTCCTTCTCTTCCTCCTTTTCGCCCACCCCTCTTCCCCTTCCGTCCCCCTTCTCACCCTCTTCTCATCCACCCTTCTTCCCCCTTTCGTTCCCCCTCCTCATTCCCCCCTCGAAGCAGGGCAAAGGGACGGGGAAGATGTACTGCGTAATTTGGGATAATTTTGGACTTCACTTAAACGATTTCTGATCCCCGAAGAGGCGTTTCTCATTCGCCAAACCTCCCCTCGCGCTGCTTTTCTTCTCGATCAATGATCTCTTTTTTTCTTTCTTTCTTTTTTTTTATTATTATCTTTAATATTATTATTATTGTTGTTGTTATCATCGTCATCGTCATCATCATCATCCATCATCATCATCATCATCATCATCATCATCATCACCATCACCATCACCACCATCTAAATAGATTTATATATATATATATATATATATATATATATATATATATATATTTATATATTATTTATTTTTATTTTTTTTTTTTTATTTTTTTTTTTTTAGTGGAAATTTCCTTTCATTTTTTCCACGCCGCATACCGTAGTTGCCCGTGATGAATTGAAGCGTTTATTTTGATATGCATTTTTCCCGGTACGAGGCAGTGCTGTGTAATCAGGTTTGTATGCAGAATAAAAAAAATAAGTATGAAATAAACGGTGAAAATTGTGTTGGGGATAATAAAAGTTGGAAAAACAAATATTTGTGTTGTATAGTAAATGATATATAAGAATGTAATAAGATGGATGCGTGCTTGTTATCTGTGTATCTGTCCGTCTGTATATATATACAAACAAATATACATAGGTACATCTGTCTATATATACATATACACATAGACGCACAAACACACACACACACACACACACACACACACACACACACACACACACACACACACACACACACACACACACAAATATATATATATATTTTTTTTTTTTTTTTTTTTTTTTTCTTTTTTTTTTTCTTTTCTTTTTCTTTTTTTACGGTAGGTTCATGTTTGAGCCGCCGTGGTCACAGCATGATACTTAATTATAGTTTTCATGTTGTGATGATCTTGGAGTGAGTATGTGGTAGGGTCCCCAGTTCCTTTCCACGGAGAGTGCCGGTGTTTTACCTTTTAGGTAATCATTCTCTCTACTTATCCGGGCTTGGGACCAGCACTGACTTGGGCTGGCTTGGCCACCCAGTGGCTAGGTAGGCAATCGAGGTGAAGTTCCTTGCCCAAGGAACTTCATCGTATCTAGGTTCGATTTACCTAAACCTATGTAAATCAGTGCAAGTGCACACACTAACCGCCGTATGCGAGTGCGTGGGTGCATCCATGCACACACGCGTGAGTGTGTACACACACACACACACACACACACACACACACACACACACACACACACACACACACATACTAAATAAATATATATGTGATGTTGATTTATTGTTATATTTGTGTGTGTGTGTCTGTGTGTGTGTGTGTATGTGTTGTATGTGTGATTGCATGTGTGTTGACACCTATATAAATATACATACATATAGACACACATATACCTTATGTAGATACCTACTTAAAATAGTATAATGTAAAATTAAGAAAAGAAAACAGAGGGAATTATCCTTCCTGTCCGTTGTACACAAGTACTACTTACTGTACATGAAGAAGCACATCTATCAAGAACATCTTTGCTGTATCGAGGTACGTCGATAGAGAAGTATGTGGCATTTTTCTGTTGTGCTTTAAAATACCTTTGCACGACAGTCGCTTGCAAATATCAGTTTCGCAATGTGAACGAGAAGCTTTATCTGTTGCTTCAAACGAGGGTGCTTCTGACGTCACAAGTGGCGGTGATGCAAAGGCTTTTCTAAACAGCTGTTCATGTCACCGAAGCTAAAGAGGAATGGAAGGTTATATGTGCAGCATCTCGGAAACTTTTTAGGTTTATTTATCTATTTATTTATTCTTTTTTTTCACTTGTTACCATCGATGGCTCATTAGGGGAGTTTTGGTTTGTTTGTTTGCTGTTTTTGCAGTTGTTATTGTTGTTGCATGTTGTATGGTACGGATGGGAATGAGCTATGTGATATGTGGTTGATGTTGATGTGTCGTGTGTGTGTGTGTGCGTGTGTGTGTGTGTGTGTGTGTGTGTGTGTGTGTGTGTGTTTTGTTTTGTTTTCTGTTTTCTTTTCATGAAAGGTACGATGTCTGTGTTTCCTTTTTGTGTTCACATTCGTAATCTATTTGCTTTATTTAGTTACCTGTGTGTGCTGTACCACCAACACGCACACGCACGCGCGCACCAAATCCGGCAAAAGTTCGTAAATCATTCCCGACCTTCCCGAGCTTCGAGTGGTTCATACATCACCTGACCCCCCCCCCCCCCCGGCCAGACCTCAGGATCCGGATGATCGCATTAGGCACGTAGATTTACAGCCCCGGCTTCAGCATCGGTCGTCAGCATATTCGGGCGGCTGGTCTGAGTTGCTGATCCGGTCTGCTGTTCCGGTCGGTTCGAGAGGCTGATTTGACCGG